>NW_023462694.1:0-17562 GCF_013731165.1 Rhagoletis pomonella
CGCTTGTGCCTCGGATACTTTTAGAATGTTGCTAAATTGAGGAAGGTGTAGGTCGGGGACGTGGTTTTAGAAGCTGCGATGTGAAAAGTCATCTGCCTGCGAACATTTCCGCTTGGACGCTTGTGCATTTGTCAGCAACTACAGTAATCGATGTATGGATTTTGGCATGGAGGTGAGAGTTGCACGCCATGCATAAATCCCACTACATGCATACATATATGGGGGAAATCTTTTGAGGCGGGTACATTTTGCGTACTGGCGTTTTTTTTAGTCGTTGAGTGGTACTTATTTTACATTTATGGGTATAAAACATACTACTCTAATTCTGCAGAAGAAGAGCGCTTCGTTAAAGGACAATGTGCTACTTATCATTGCTGAAAAATCTTCTTGAGAAAACGCGTGATCAAGGCAAATTTTTTTTTACTTAATATTGGTTTTTCGTTTAGCACAACCAATCAAAGGCAAAAAATTCTTAAACCTTTGTGTAATATTTTCTGTTTGTGTATTTAGGTTTGTGTAAAAAATGCTAAAAAGAATTTTAGTGGTCAGTACTGGATAATCCTTACTGATATAAATGCGAATGGTTTGTTTGTTACCCTTTCACACTTTAACTGCTCAACCGATCTTAATGAAATTTCGCACACTGGTGTCATTTAGCCCAACTTAAATGATAGAGAGGCAGATAATTGCATGCCTTACGGTTTAGCTGAAAATTGTAAACATCAATTTATGTGACCTTTGACCTTGAATAATATTTTTTTACAGACCTAGGATCGATAAGGACTTTTCACGTTCCATTTATTATGACGTTCGTAACATTCGTACCAATTTTCAGCTTCTAAATCTAACTTGCCCGGGCTAATAGAAAATAATTTTGAAAATATGGTTTAAATAGAGTCGCAATTAAAAAATATTAGTTTTGCGGGTTATAATGTACTGCAGTCGGGTTGACAAGGGATCATTTATGAAAAGAAATTGTGCTATGTTGAAATTTTTTTTTATTGATAAGTCTCCATCTCAAAAGATTTTCCCATGTACGTACATAGATGCATATATCTAGTGAATATGATTTTATTTACTACTGTTGTTGCAGCACGGTTAGCAGAAATATTTATTACCCAGGAAGGTGGGGAATGAGTACATATTTCGAAGCGTAGCAGGTACTCGTACTAACTGGCATACACATCCCAGTATAAATCTTATGCAAACGACATCGATTTTGGTGGCATGAAATGCATGCAATGTACTTTCATTTTCATTTAACACGTGTGGTTTTTCATACTGCTGTATGCATGTGGCTGTATTAATGTTTCAAACATATAATCATATACTAGAGCTATACAGGCATACAAAAATAAACATAATTAGTGCTTGCCAAACTACTAATGTTGCATTAATGGAACAGTATTCTAACACGATATACATTTATTTCCATATGTAAATACTACCTTTTTGATAAATTTTAATATTTGGCACATACGAGTACAAACAAAACGATAGCATTTACATATGCAAATCCATATCATGTAAAAGCCCTGTTAGTGCTGAAAATATTATCGCACAACACGTCCGTTCGCTAAAATTTTTGCACACGGCTGAAAATATTACAAACATTTTGTGATGCTGTATAGTAGTGAAATTTATAGAGAAATGTACTTAAAACAACAACAAAGTACGCTCGCTTACAGTTCGCCAAAATTTGACTTTATTTCTGGAAATTCATGGCCGATTATGAGCTCTTCACACTTTTTCACTCATACGCAGAGTGTCCAGATTTGGCGATTCAGCGCCAATTTGGCGATTTTTTTTTTTGATAATTGCGCGTAATTTAGGACATCGCCATTGGCGATTTTTGGCGATTTTTTCCCTTCAAAACTTAATTTTCCATGATAGTTTTACAGAAGAGGCTAATGAACTGCGTGATAAACTTGAGCATACTTATTAAAAGACTGTCACAAATTTTTAATCACTCTAATCGAAGAACTTTTGAAACGATTACCTAGTCAATTAAGTACTTTTAAATAGTTTTAATTTTGTCACCAAAAAAGTGTGTGAATCACAAGAGGGCGCGTTTCAGGGACCTGCCAATTTACAATTTGACTATGAAGGAAAGAAAAGCAGCGGAAACTGAATATTTAAATCTTTTAACTTTCCCATGGAATAACTTTTTTAAGAACCATTCCATCCGACTCTGAAGACTTTTGGATAATTGCCTACGGAGTGAAAACCGCAATAGGCAATAAAATGTTTGGAAGTATAAGTAAAGTAGCCTCCTTGCCGCAAACTAAGACTAAGATCCTAATAGGATGAGGTTTGAAAGCCTTAATTCAATAGTTCGAATAAAGTGTTATTTATATGAAGGCTAATAGTCTCTGCTGCAAAACATTAAGCAAGCAATATGTTATCAAGGTTGAATAGCTCAATATATGTATGACAACAACAGAAATGTAAATGATTCACACACTATAGGTGATTTTGAAGAAATTTTATCATTTTTAAAATAAAAGATTTGTTAAATCGATATCTTGAATTTTATTTAAAAAAAATTGGCGATTTTTTTTTTGTCAGAAATTGCGCCTTTTTTTAAACAATCTGGACGCCCTGCTCATACAGCATGCATACTTCATGAATGCATACGACCGATTTCTACTGGGATGTAACTACATACATACATACAAACGTGAGAGCATACATAACTACATACATACGGAGATGAACATTTTCGAAATCTGTTATTTTATAGCCTTGTGCCTACCAGCTGCTGCTCGCTCGTGCTTTTTGTGTGTGTGTGTTTGTGTAGGGAGGGTCCCTACAAGACAGCTGAGTATCATATGAGTACTCATATTATCATTATCCCTAATCACAAAAGTGCTTATCAAAGTCCTCATTTTCGTTCAGGCCATGGGAAAAAATTGAGTACTTTCCCCTCAATGTTGTCATCAGAAAGTCCTCATTACTAATAGTCAAACTACTCATTTGTGCCGTACTACAAAAACAAAAGTGTAAATGTGTGAGAATTTTTGCCTAAAGTGCTCAGCAATGTCTTGTAGGGGTGTTGTTAAATTGATGATGCTATTGATGCAACGTACAACTTTCAATCTGTGTGAGAGTAGGTTGTTGCAATTCATTCGTCTCTACATGCATAAATGCATAAACTCAGTAGGAAATTGACTAATGGATTACGACATAAGCCACTTATTTATTTAGCAGATGCTTTTAAAATCAAGTTATTCTTTAAATATTTCAAAACACATTACTACTAAAGGCTTTGGCATTTTGAATGCAATCTTATTAGTTTGATTGAGTTTTTAATAAGTGAAGTTGCGTATTTTTCTTGCAAGGTTTGTTACATTCGTTTATTTCTATGTTCACTCAAGCGTACCTCACCAGTTTATTGATTTGGTTCTTCTTGCGAAGCACAAATATTCAGTTAAAAACTTTTCTCATTCGTTAATAATATAAGTTTTACAACAATTTTTTTGAACTTATGAATATTTACAATAACATACAGTAGTAGTCAGATAAAGGTTACCATTATTAAAAAGTGGTATGTATACCCATATTAGGGTCGATGCCATTTTTCCCAAAGCCATATAGTTTTCAGTGGAATTTCATACCTTGAACTTAGTGAGTTCGCATGATTAACGGAAATTTAAACATATGGATATATTGCTGTCAAAAACAAAAAAAAACATTTAGAGTCCACTGCAAGAAGCTTAGTTTCTCTGGGCTATTACCCTGCAAAAATCGCGACTACTCCATGCATGCGTGTAAAGAGTACTCCCTAAGGACCAAAGAGTACTCCAAAATTAACCACAATTCATATAAAAAATATGGTCCAATTAACATTGCGATGTCCTAGGGCAGGACCATATACTCCATCCCTGCATTACATCAGAGTAGCACAAACTACTCCAACATATTAACAATGGCATTGTTGTTATATTTTTTCGTTTGTACACGCTTTTGTTCTTCACTTTTCAAATGCTTTTTCGAAATTAATAAAAACCAAGAAAAAATTTAAAAATTACATGTTGCCTCTGACGGCATTCGAACCCGAACATGCTGGGAGCTAAGAACTAACAGCGAGCATCTCTACACGTTCAGCTACAGCCAGACATGCAAATGTGCTTTCAAATGCTCAACTTCAATCACACTTCGTTAAAACACGAGCAGTGATCGGATAACAAACAATAAGCTGGCGCAGAGACACGAGTTGGTCCGCTACAGCATGACAGAGGAACACTTTTGTAAGTACTCCAATTTACCATAAATAGACTACATGGTCCAACGATTTTTGCAGGGTAGTGCATTGTCCAGATGACCTTCCTGCATGTCATAGCGCAAAGATCGTAAGGAACACTTATGGAGTTAAGACACTACTAGCATTTACAAGAACATTGAAGTCCTTTTTTCCCTTAATTTTCGAACAGATTACGAAATATTTGAATCGAAAGGACATAAGCACTCTGAAGTGGCCTGGTAATAGCCAAAATTGTAATAAAATACGGAATTGTTGGGCTTTTCTCAAGAAATATGTGAACAACAAAAGCTCCAGGGCTTACACAGAAATGTAAGGAGGCAATCTTAGACGCGTGAAAAAATAACATATAACGTTTCAATACTGCCAAACTCTAATAAACTGGAAAACGGGCTGAGGTTTGTAGTGCCCTTTATATGTATAATTTTACCATTTTAAATACTTGCCCTCTTTTAATGAAATTTTTTTTTAAATAAATAAAAAAGTTCGTGAGCCTCCTTCATGTTGAAACTTTGTTCTAATTCAAAACATATTTTCCCACTGAGAAAATAGGTAAGCACCTTATGAGGTAATCCATGTATTCGTTTAGTTTTTAGTACCAATATTGTCTTCATGACCAATAATAAAATATAATAAAATGCTTTCGAATCGCTACTCGACTGGTGACAATCCATTCACTTTTCTTATTAACTTAAAGCATTCTTCATTAATGCGCTGACATTTACCTTACGTATACGCTCTGTCGAACCCCAGTGACGTAAATTTTCACTACTTACTCAATTGCTCACAACTTACAATACACATGGTTTTAGCGTTGTTGGCTAAAAGCGCGCGTATATTTGCATTTTGCTTCAGTCATTCAAGAAGAAGAAGAAGGAGAACGATAATATGAATTTTCCAGTAGTTAATCACATGTTACAGATGTTGGTCCGGGGATGTTGGTGTGGGAAAGCTTAAAAATTGCCATCATTTAACAATGTTCACCGTTAACTATAATGTTGTTATCACCACCGGCGGGCGTTTGTTGTCGCGTACTGCTTTTAGCGCATGACGCATGTGGTCACATGTATGCTTCACCACCACTTGAAAATGCTCATACAAATTTATCGATGTTAACTCCACTACCGCAACAACATGGCAAGTTTAGTGTATGGTGCTCGCACCTGTAACATACAGCGAAAACTTCATATGCAAACATAAAAAAGGTGGATATATCTAAGCAAAAGCGAGGCTAGTGGAGCATAAAATGTATACTCATACAAATAATTACAGTGGTCGAAATAATTATAGCCTCACCACATTCTACATTATTTTTTGGTATTATTTAAATTTGGTTATTTTTTATAAAAATATAGTTCATTTTTTAACAAAACTCGCGTAAAGTCAAAAAATGAATATACACAATTTATTTTTATATGGAAGAAAACCGTAACATCCTCGACAAAAAATTCTAAAAAATCAGCGGTCATTTTAGCAACTTTAAACTTGCATTTTAATCTACTATAATTCCTTGCGCTACAAAAATTCTTCTAAAAAACCGAATTAAAAAAGTTAGAAATTTTTACGAAATTTTGTTGATTTTTTTTTAATATTGCACCAAGTTTGAATCTTGGCTTTACACGGGCTTTGTTAAAGAATGAATTAAATTTTCATAAAAAAATTAACAAAATTAAGTAACAGCAAAAAATATATGCTAAAACTTATCAAAATATGGTGCCGCTATAATTATTTCGACCACTGTGTGTACATATCTACATAAGGATATAAGTACATGTGTACCGTGTACAGAATTCAATGTAGTGAGCATTACAACAGGGGTAGACGCCTCATTTAACACATTCATCAAGCAGGATTTAAGTGAAGCATAACGTTTCAATGGTAAACGAAAAGCGTAAAAGAGAAACTAAAACCAAATCAGAATTATCAAAAATATGTTGGAAAAACTAAAGGTGCATAGGCATGTGTTAATGTATATCACAATACATATCACACATTTGCTGGAAGAGTGTCATAACCCCCCCACAAAAAAAAAAAAAAAAAACCTCGAGAAAGTTTTAAAATTTTGAATTTACATATCGCTCATTTACTTCAATAATGTCATAATTAAAAAAAAAAATCGAAAAAACGGCCTAAAATTATTGTATTTACATACACTCTCATAGTAAAGATGGGTCCATATTTTATTCTAGTGAGCTACTGTTAATTTACATAACATAGAATAATAAGTAGCGGTAATTTCTACGTACTTAAATCAATATTTGTGATTTTCGTATTATGACACCATTGAAGTAATTTACTGACGTGAATCTACATATATTTTATTCTAGCGAGCTACTGATAATCGCTACAGCTATGACATTCTTGCACAACATAGAAGAACAGGTAGCGGTAATTTCTTCATCCTTAACTCGATTTTGTCTTATTTTGGAATATGACACTCTAGCAGTAAATAGGCGATATGTGTATGTGAGAGTTTGTTTTCAGAGCCAGTTTCATTGCCATCCGCAGTCGATTTACTTACTAGGATTGAAATTCCAAATTTGATATCTACCACTTGTAAGGCCGTTTTCTCAAGTAGCTTTTAAAATTCAAATGCCCTTTAAACACAAATTTTGTTCTCAGAAAACGTATTTAAGGCGCAGATATTCAAGATACATATCGTCGACGTTTTTGCAAAACCGCCCATCGACCAGTAGCCAAACCGCCTTAATCGCCGTTGTGGAAAAAATGAGATTTGGTAACCCTGAACTCCGGGCATCGAGATTTAAGCATAAAAATCGCTAAATCGTTATTAAAACAACAGATTTGTAAAATAATAGCTAGAGAAAACCCCGTCTAGCAAGACAATGCCTTCAAAGAATAAACCGTTTAGCCCATAAAATTCGGATTGATTTTTGATAATTTCATCCATACAAAACAAATTGTCGAACATAAATATTAACTTTTTATAGAGGAAAATCGTGATACCGTCAGAAAAAAATCAAAAATCAACGGTATTTTTTACATGCTTAAGGCTCTACCGAGAATTGCATCGACGACGGCAAAGCGGTCGTCGGCTAACCGCTGTCAAAATTAAAACTCACAACGGCATATGGAATGGCTCAAAATTGTGGTGGCAATTCGGTTGATTTAAATTTATTTCTATTTTCACCGCCCAGCGGGGACGGCACAATGTTCATTGCGTATTGATTGTAGTAATTTTTATTATTTTCACAAGTTTGGCAATGTTGTCGTCTATTTTTATTTCCAGCGAATCTACATACACGCACCTATTTACCGAAAATATATTTAAGTTTAATGATAATTGCTGTTCACTTACCGCCGACCACTGTACCTGTACAAGCGTTAGTCAAAATGTTTGTAAATCTAAAAATATTTTCAGTCGCTGTAACATTTATGAGCATATGACAACAATTAATGTAAGGTCTGTTAGTTTTTGGCGATTAATTGAATTAGTTACTGTAAATAGGTGACAACGAATTTAATCAATTATCTCTTAGGTAAACCATGGCAGCATACATTTGCATAAATAAATATGCATACACTTCACGGTTGCCTAAGTATGTGCCTGCTCATTAAATATTATGCCTATTTATGGGTGTTGCCACAAGTATTATTATTATTGACGTTTAATTTGGCAGCATGAACACAATGTCAATAGAATCAATTTTATATACATATATTTACATAGGTACATAAACATGCCGGGAAATGTTGGTAGGTACACGTGTGAGTGTGTGTGTGAAATGTTTGAATTTGTGTTAACACAATCTAACCAGGTGTTTGCTCTGTTGGCATTAATGAAGCAACAGTGCATATGAGTAATATTTGCACTTCGTTAAACTTATCTACACGTAGATATGTATCTAAGTACCCGTATGTATGTATGCATATGTAGAGCTCTAATTAGTATTTGTTTTAAATTTGAAACCACATTTGCATATTTGTTTTGGAAATATTTTGCTCATGATTTTATGGGTTGCGGGAAATTTATTAATTCGTGAGTGCAATCCGATGCAAATAAAACGCTTCTAGAATAAAAACAAATTTAGATATTTATGTAAAGTGTACTAAGTTTATACATACAACCTTAATAGCTACATATATCACAAGAGACACAAATATTAAAAAAAAAATTAATTTCGTTTGCCAAAAGCATAGAGATGCGCTCATACTCAAAAATTATCTTTTGATTTTATTAATCAAAGATTAAAAAAAAGTTATTTCTTTCGGAATTGATCTTATATATATATCCCCATAGCCAGTTCTAGTCCTCTACCACAAATATATGCAGTTTGAAAAATTTGGTTTTTGTGGTAGGTGCCACGCCCCATTTCTATATCGAAACTTTTTTTTAGTCTATAACCATCCTTGGAAAGTCTGCAGTAGATTTCGAATTAAAAAAAAAATCGGTACGGCCTTTCTCGAGCTTTGCGAACAGAAAAAAACGGCTTTCAAAATATATATTAGTATAGACTAGCCAATATCTGCTTGCTTTGCGGCTTAAAACACTACTAACGATAAAAATCGATGGATAAATAAACGAGTTTGCAAGGGTTGAGTGAAAGTGCAATAATTTTTTGTATGAAATACTAGCAGAAAATAATGTTACTGATACCCATATCGTATGTACATGACCGTACTCATACATGGCGTATGAGTAACCTTTTCCAGGTTAAAGTTTTATTTTTTTTATTTTTGGAATGCAAACTTAAAATGAAAATAACGACTCAATGACCTTATCTAAAAAAACGCAATACAAATCTGTAACCTACTACCCAAAATTAGTTTTACGTGTATCGGCGTTTTTTGTGCAATCTTAGCGTCCTTACAGTGTTATCATCAAAATTTAGCCATATCAATGCAATTTGTTTATAAAACTCTTAGGAGGTAGGATCTCCAGTCCGACAGGGCTCGTAATTCCTTTCAAGGGAATTAAAAAAAAAATGCATTACTAGCAGGTAATTTATTCCAATTACAATATGAAATTCCTTGTACTGGATTTTAAAAAAAACCGAACAATTCCATTTTAAATTACTTCAAGGAATTGAGAAAGTGAATTTTGAAGGGACTGATTCCTAATTACAATTACTGAGGAATGTAATTGTAATTGTTATGTAATTGCATTTACCCAGCTCTGGCAACCAGCTGCTTTGCTTTTGTGCATTTGCCTCGCGCCGCACTTTTAACTGTGCTAAGTATATGGTATGTATGACATCAGCAGCTGTGTGTCGACGATAAGATACATTAATTGTGTAATTGTTTATACTAACGAAATTATAAGTGAGACCAACATTCAAATTTGTATAGCAACTTTTGAAACTTGTGCTTCCATAATGTTCGAAACTTTAACACTTACAAACTTTTCTATAACAAATGCAATTGAATAAAGTTTTCACATTCGTAAGCAATGTTGAAGTTGTTCTATTGATTTATGTATGTATGTATGTATGTATGCATGATGTAGTTGTGCTGTCAGAAGAGCTTATGATGACAATACATACGAGTATTGTTAGTTCGGAGAATATGAAAATAGGGCTTGCGTTGTTAATTAGCTTTTTTATTATAAAACATTATTAATTTCAGGAGTTTCTAACTTTCGTTAAACACATACATAGCCGCACTCGCCGACGTCGAGTCGTTTAATGATAACTTAAAGTACTCCTCAGTATATGTTTGAAAAAAATTCCCTCTCTGAGTCAGTTAAAGATTCATTAGCGACATTAGGCCTGCTGCAAGTGGGTCCAGAGTTAAAAATATATAAATAAAGAACTAAGTAGCTCAGAGTTAAATTGTTACTTTCTTAAACCCGACAATGGGCCGTAAGCATACAAATTAAGCAATTGCTTTTCCTTAAAATCGAGCAAAAGGTCTGAAATTTTAAGAAAAAACATTTGCTTATGTTTTATGTATACGGCCCAATGTCTTACAGCATTGAAAACCATCTCAGAGTTAAGTAACCCGAAATTAAGTAGGCACCACTCTCTCTTTTTTGATATTGGTTTTGATTGTTTGTATTTATTATTTGAAATTGAGGGCGTGTATGAATCGGTAACAAAGTTCTGTGGGTACAGCTGGTGAATAATATTTTTCCTATGGGGTGACAGTTTTGCTAATCGGCTGTGTGAAATTAAATCTTCTTTGACAACAGTAAATTTTTGACAACCGCAGAATAAAATATTATGAAATGATGTGAAATGAATATTTTAAGAAAACACCTTTGCAATTCATCAATTTAAGCTTTTAATCAATTTAATTTATTTACCAAAAATATTTAGTGTAGTGTAATACTTCTTAATTTTGTCACCAGAAACTGCATTTCCTTATATTTTACTGTTTTTGCATAAATTTGGGGCAGAAAAATTGTACACATCAACAGTCTTTGCGATTGACAAAATTTTATATGCATTTATTTATTCAGCTCATACTTGTTAAAAATTTACTCGCAGCGAACTTTGTTATCGATTCACATACGGTCTGAATATAAAATTTAAAATACAAACAGAAAAACCAACATCTTTAGCATTACTGGTTTGTCGAATGGGGCCGTTGTTATTGACGGCCGTGGCCATCTGGATGGCCGCTAGGTCTCCGTTATTGCCAATACGTTCTGCAAGGTGGTAAAGGAGCTGTTGTGCGTTGTGAGAAGTGAATCTCTCCGGAAACTTCTACAGGAACAAAAAAAAAAAGAAACTTTTCTTACTTGCGTAAACACTTCCGTGTTCCATCACGCAGCTTCTACAAAGCTGTGTGAGGTACGAGGCTACTCTTGCCCACCTTCATGTTTTCGATGGCATCCCACCCCCATACGGCAAGCGTCGTCGTTTCTGTGTACCTATTGCCATGCGTATCCTTAGATTGCGTTCTGACCGTTCAACCATTAAAAAAAAAAAATTATTGAATGTGTTTTTTAATATATCCGATCAAAATCTGTGAAAAAACAGTTTCGAAAAATATGTTGGTTCGGGCCTTTGTGAATTAGGGTAACGATATGTCTATTTAGTATCTATATAAAAAAAAGAATAATTAACTTTTTTATTAAAAAACGGGGTTTCAGTAAAAAAAAAAGTGTTATAAACCCTATCCAAGAATAACTTAGTTAAATGGAGGATAAAATTACCTTTCATTTGATATATAATGTGTAATAACAAATTGCACAATCTATTTGTGTGGGCGAAAATTTGGAATAAAAAATCGCGCGATTGTTTCCAATTATATCTTATACTGGCATATACCCGCAGGTTTCACCCCACGTTTTTATACAAATATGAAAAATAATTTAATGATGCTATATATTTTATTTCTGTGTCCACTTCGTTATAGCTCGTTATTTTTTAAGCGAGTTAAGGTATTTAGGCCGTTTAAAACTATGAAATTATAAAAGCTCGTCTGCGCGCTAGGCATACGAAAGATATCAATCCCTCTAAGTTTGCCTTAAAATGGTTCCAGGTATACGGGCGCGTGAACGTGTAACCTTCTTGTAGGTGCCACGGCGGGTTCTAATATTTCCAACTCAAATTTAGTAATCTGGCCTTGATAAAATACCACTTCTAATTACTGTAGCAAATGCCTCAATAGGTATGTATGCATTAGAGCCTCATAAGCTATCTGCTTGCAAAATTTCATGCAAATCCGTTCAGACTTTTCCGCGTATTAATTTAATTAAACTTTTTGAGCTGGTGGCAACTCTTAAAAAAAGTAGCCCCTACTTTCCAAACTAGTTCGTAACCTATCTGTGTGCAAATGTTCATGCAAATCCGTTCAGTCGTTCACGCATATTAAATAAATTAAACATTTATTAACAAGTGGCAACTCTTAAAAAAAATTGCCTACTAACCAATCTGGCCCATAAGCTATCTGCGTACAAAATTTCATACAATTCAAAACGGGGCAACCGAATTTGTCAAAATTACGTCAAACACCCCTCAACTGACATCACCTTATTTTTATTTCACCATCCATATGTATTTTAAAATAGACAACATTAAATGAAATTTCAAAAATTTTATTTTTCATTGATAAATGAAAGCAAATGATGCTTTAGAAAATAAGGGAACAATTAAAGGGATTGTCAAAGCTTTCATTCGCAAACGAGTACTTAACTTTTGACTCTGAGAGGAAGCATTAATTAACAGATATATTGAACATTAGTTAAGGGACAATTAGTTAAGAGACAATTAATTTAATGAACGTTTCTGAGTGCGGCTGACATACATGTATATGTAAATAAGTTTTTCTATCATCCAACTAAAATGCAAAACATCGCTCGCTCTAAGATACTTTGTCAAGTTGCCTTCAGTGGCACATTTTCAGTAGAAAATTGTTTTATGTGTGCCAGAGACATGATGACACACTTTCTTTTAAACAGTGTACATATTTTCTTGGCTATCCAATAATTATTGTAATTTAAGTGGACTTAACGGCTGCTTAGAGGCGCTTTGCTTCGACTAACTGCTCCACCGACGGAAGTGCTTGTGTGTCATAACAAAATCGTTTAGCTGCTATTTAAATTAAATGCACTAAGAAAGAAGCTAAAGAAAAGCGCATAAATTGCATGCGCTGCAGCTGTTCAAGCTTTTGTTGGTGACATGCGGTCGCCTTTTAGGCGCACACTGCGATTTCATCAAACGCAAAACGGAAATTGAATATTTGTGTTATGTCGTAACCTCAAACGGTGGCATCAATGCCACCGAGCATAGTTAAGCGTCCTTTCAGTCGTCATCATAAGCGTCATATGCGAAGGACCATTGCGGTAAAATAAGTGGTTGCATAACGAAGTGTCCTTGTTGGTGGGGTCGCCATGGCTATACGCAGCGTATTCTCACAATTTTGTATTTATTAAGAAAGTCATGGCTTCGACGTATATACGTATGTAAGCGATGTGGGGCAACAGGGCGTTTAGTAAAAAATTCCAATCTTAATGCAAATCTGTTTGGGTTGGATAAGGATAAGTACAAGGATAGCTTATTTTTTTATTTTCTTAGCTACCTTTAGAGCACTCATACAATCGGTTATCCGACAGTTAAAAAACTAATTTGAACAATGGAAAGAAAAACTCTGAAAACCTATTTGAATCGTCAACTATTTTTGTAAGTGAATGTAATCTATGTAGATTAGAGTGGTCCAATTTTTGTATGGGAAAAAAATTTCATCCCAGAAAACGGGGTACCCCCTTAGTTTTTTCCTTTTGATATGTGTGATATTTATACCAACTTTCAGTTTTCTACTGCAACCAATATAGGGTGCTCAATGACCTTGAAATGCGCTACTGTATCGCTGTGAAACTGGCAAAAATTTTGGAGATTTTTATAAAAAGCTACTGTTGCCATGTCAGCTGAAGCTTGTGATATTTTAATAGATAATTTAAATTTGAAATGTTCTTAGGTAACTTAACCAATTGTTTGATTAATATATGTATGTACACTATACTTCTAGAGTAAAATATGTTTATCCTCTAAATGGATACTTAGAAACGTAAGGTTTGGTACTAGCACTTCTTCCAGCAAGAGGAACAATTTTGGAAGGTGCCGAAAACCCTATTTGGGAATTTTTTTTTTGACCACATGTGCATCCGTATTTCCTCGAAAAATCCTAAATAAAAATCGTCTACGTACATACACACATTCATAGATATAAATGTAAGTAGATATGTGTTTGCATGAGATATATGTACACTAGGTGCAAAATTATTTATTCACAATTGAAATTGTGCACATAGTGAGGAGAATATATCACAGCAAAATAAACAAACCGAAATGCTAGCAAACATACATATGTACATAAATACATATGTAGGTGAATCCATACCGCGTGCTCCCGCTAACAAACAAAAACACATACATACATATGTAGTTGTAGTATAACAAGTCTGCCTTCATAGCGTGCGCCATCTGCGCGCGATTCTTCCTTTCAAAGAATGTAAACAGTCTCGAAGCCCCCATTTCAAGATCACGCAAACATAGCCCTTACATACATATGTACACACATAAGGGCGGGTAAATATTTTTTGACTATGGAGGATTCCACGTGCAATTCTAAGCAAATTTGCCGAAGAAATCATGGGTCTAAAATCAATTTCGAGTTTGCCAAATTACGAAAATAGGTTTCGAAGAAAATGTGAAAATTCGCGCTGTTGCGCCCTCTGGTGGATGTTTAAAGAAAGTGATAAGTGCAGAAATGGATTCCTCATGACAAAAACTCCCTTATAGTGTGTTTTTTCTTCAATCTAAGCACTCCTTTAAGACACTACAGCAAAATGCTAAGAAAGCTACTTTTGCAATTTGGCAAGCCCCAAATTGATTTTAGACCCGGGATGTCGTTATCACAATCAGAATAGATATTCATTACTTTTCAACAACTTAAATCGAAAAAATTGCTTCTATAGTGTTTGAGAAGCTCTCCTACCATAAAATAAATAAGAAATAAATGGGTTTGAAACCTGCGTTTTATTTAAAGTGGCGTTTTTATTTTTTCTCTCTGACGTTAGGATTTATTTTAAAGGACTTCGTGATTTCAAATATATGATTAATTCCAAAAAGTACTTAAAAAATTCAATGCAATGTACAATAAAAATGCAAGGAGGAATTTCTTTAGAATTCAAAAAAAAAAAATATTTGTTTGATTCACTAGGACGAATAGGTCACTTTTTAAGCTGATAAATTTAGAAGAACGAAATTAGAGGATGTTATATTCGAGGAGTTTATATAAGTCCTTTACATATAATTAAAAAAAAAAAATATTGCTAAATTTCGAGGATAAGATGTTGAAAGGACATTACCAGTCCTTATGCACCAAAAGCTTAAATCTGTTTAAATTCCACAGGATTTCATTTTTAATCTTATACCCATACTTCTTCTCTAAGCACATTTACTGACGTCGAATATATTGATATTTGTGTGTAAAATTTACTATCGCGCGATGTAATATGCATATTGAGCTACTAGATATTTATAGAAAAATATTAATTATTAAATAATAAAAGAAATCTACGCAATACTGGTCAAAAAAGAAGTTTCTCTTATTTCCATCAGTGCAAATTACAAATCCCGAAAATCCCGGGGGTTATTTGCCAAGAATTCCGAGATTTTCGAGACCTTAAAAAGGCCGGGATCCTGGGATTAACATTCCTAGTTGCCACCTATTTGAAAAATGTAATTCAGTTAAAATGATAAGATACTGTAAATATTGAATTAGTACACCTTTGAAGAAGGTACGCGATATGTAGACTTGAGTTCTAAGATTATTAATTAAATTTCCAGAAGAAAGCTACCTACTTTTTAAATACCTTTGAATTTATATCTACTAACCAACATCTACATTTACAAAATAATGAAGAATAATTCACAAATCGAAAATTTGTTTGAAAATCTCCCTTCATAAAGCTCTTTAGATGACTTCAAAAAAAAGGATGTTATCAACTCGTCGAAATATATTTTTTTATGTATTTTACGGCATAACTTTGGATCATGTAAACCGCTTTCTATAATTCTTTTTTCAAAGGAATGGTGGTACCCTAGAGGTAGTCTCATACTAATTTGGTCTACATCCGATCATTGCATCATTGAAAATTGAAGTCGGTTTTGTTTTTTTTTTTTGCTTAAAAATTTGTGGTCTAGTGACTTATGGCATATCCAAATAAAACAATTTTGCAATATTTTTATAAACTGTTAAACGCATAAATAAAAAATGTCTTTCCTATAAAAATGGCGCAAATATTTCTATGAGAGTATTTGAAAATAAAATATATTAATATTAATATATATACAATAAAATATTAAGAAGTGACTTCTATTTTGAGAACGCAACCAAACGGTTATTTGAGATGCATTTAAGAACTAACGTTTGAAATTTGACAATAGGACTGAGTCTCAAATGCATCTAAAATTAAGACTTAACAAAAATGTTCATTGGGACTTTTATTGCTTGAATTTATACATACGTGCGCGCCTTAGATCCGTTTAGATGTTAATATGTATTTGCGCAGGAAGGGATTATTTCGCCCCTAGGCCGGATACTGGTGCAGAAAAAAAACAGCGGGCTCGCGGAAGCTTTTCTAGCTAAACGCGGAGTCAAATGCTTATGCTACATATATCTGTGTGCGTGTGCTTAAGCTGGAAGGCATTTCAAAATATTAAGTTGATTATGCATGTGGCACTAGGTAGGTATGTAGGTGAAAGGCGCATGGAGCGTTGACAGGTTAGTATCGACCTCCTCATTCTAAAGATGCGTAATTTTCACGATTCAAATTGACTGCTTGCATTTGCCCATGTAAATATCTGTGTGAAACAGCTGAGAAAATTTAAAATTTGGAAATATTGATACCCACATATTTATGTGGCAAAATTTATGTAGAGAATGTCAATTTAAAGTATTACTGGCTATCTCAACTCCAGGATAGTATGTAGGTAAAGTTAAGTGAGAATGTTCATAGAAATTTTTCGATAAAATTCTTAACTAAAACTTCAATTCAACAATGTTGCAGCTTAGTTTTGTTTTATTTTTTGAAACTTTCTCTATTGATAGCTTTTAATTTTTATCCCTTCAGCACATCAACCGTTATTAATGCAAAAATAACAATAATAACGTTCTCAAAAAATTCTTTGGAAGGCACTACCCCAAACTTAAGTGGACAAAAAGTGTATCTGAATCCAACACAAAATGTAAACAAATCGATTCAAGGCTGGCAGAAGGTAAAATCCATTAAATAGAAGTTGTTAGTGGGTGGCTCTCCCGTCTGCCCGGCTGCTAGGGTTTTGTGAGCAAAATATTTGCCATATGTACGCGCATACACCATCGATGAGCAAGCGAGTATAGCTACGTGGTCGTTATTTTCGGAAGCCTGTCTATTGAATTATAGTAATTTGATGAAAGATAGAAAATTCGATGTAAAACACATACATGTATCTATGGAAATTAGGGTCAGGTGAACTTTACCAATTTAGCGAAACAACTGCAGTGCACAGTGATTCTAAATTGCAAATTAATAATAAAAACTAGTTGAAAACCATTGTATGATTCGCCAAAAATTAAAAAATATAACAAAAAAATTGTAAGTGCTAAAAAAAATATATCAACAGAATACATTTATGTTAGCTTTTAGAAAAATTTTCGGTATGCACTTTTATAGATCGGTTAATTTTAGTATAATAAAGTGCAAGTTGCAAGTGACTAAGAGTTGTGTGATTTATATTTTTATTATACATATATATTATTAAAAATCAACGCGAACTTTTAGCTACTTAAAACTTGCACTTAATTGCACTAAAAATTCAGATCTATAAAACTGCATATCCAAAATTTTT
>NW_023462695.1:0-17559 GCF_013731165.1 Rhagoletis pomonella
TGCCTATTTCTCGTTGTTCGCTTCGCGTTGCCGCAGTATTCGTCACAATACCTATAATCGATGATAGTTAGGGGCGGTTGTTAAATGTCTGATTATCACTTCTTGCCGGTTAAACATCATTATCAACGTTTTCGACATCATGCATATAACATGTGATCGATAAAGCAGTATTTGTATTTAACCGGATCTTCTACCTCCGATTTGTGCTATGGCTGAACTGTATGAAATTTCGCATCCAAAGTAACAGAACAGCAAACAGAAACGCAGCTGCGGGTTAGCGCTAAAAGTTAACAAGCTAATTGGATTTTACCACTTTTTTCAATGATAGCACTGAAAAGAGAGTAAGCATCCATATGGATGAAACGATACCATGCAGGTATCGATACTTTTACTTGGAAGTCGAATGGAAGTATCGATACCTTAAAAATATCTTATCTGAAGTATCGATACCTACTCATATCGATACTTTTAGCTATGAAGGTATTCTGAATGAAGTAAATAAGTAAAATTTAGGTTTTTTTTACCGACCACAGAGTAGTGTTGTCTACAGTTTTTTTTATTTCCAAAAGTAACCACACTCATTAACTGTCAAAATGCACAAATCTGTACAAATAAATGTACAAGCAGTTTGATCCCTGCTTAATACTGGGTTTACATATAAGTAGATGATCCTAATTTTCGAGCTTAACTCCCTAATCTTAATTAGAAAAAGAGACTAGCCATAAAAAATCGTCCCTCGTTAATCTATAATTATAAAATAATCTCAGATTATCCTCTTTTATCTGCTAAATTAAGGAATTTAAAGATAACTTAATATAATATTTTATTAAAAATTCCTTCGCCTCTTTTTTCTTGCTAGCATCCACTTATCTTTACTTTCATATTGACATTTCTCCTCTTCGCAAAAATAATGGATTAAGCTAGGTGGAATACCGAAAAGTTATCGGTTTAATGTTATAAGTATTATTTTGTAATTACACATTAATGAGGGGATGCGGATGCGAATGCGGATGTCATGTATTTTTAAGAAATAATTTAGGTGGGTAAATTAGGTGATTTAGGTAAATAAAAAATGGAAAGTTAAATAATTTTTAATAAAATTCACCCGAAAATTTGTATTCCGCCCATAGTAAATATGTACATGAAAACCAAAAGTGAAAAGTGAACCGGTTCGGGGAATATTAAACTCATGATAAGACTGAATGTTTTTTAGTACTTGAATTTAATAATCGGAACATTGTACTTAATAAAAACTTTTTGAAGGGTCGTAAATCAAACCTGCGCCACTATATAACAACTCGCACGAGGTGACAAACTTCAAAAACTTGAAACTTGGCAAAATTGTAAATTCTTTTCGATTGACGTTGCACTAGTTGAGAGGACTTCCAGTTATATTTATGTATTTATTTTTATTGCAGTGCAATTATTACTTTTTGCGAATTTCATCGGATGTATCCTCCTGACTTTCATCTTCACAGTCTAGCATCATGGCACAATCGTTGTTTAAACGCCGGTTTTTTCGAAAGAATTCTTCATTCTCATTCGTTTGGTTGTTTCGGAATTTGTCACGTCATGAGCGTTTTTCGATTTTAGTTTTTGTAACTCATTTTTAATGCTTTCTTCTGTGACTGGTTAGATATACGTCTGTGCACTTACACAATATTCCAGTGACCGAAAATAACAGTTATTTTTTTCGAGTTAAATTTGACCTAATATTTTTATTCCGAAATAAACGTCCTATCCGCATAATAAAGAAATCGCTTATCCAAATTAAACACATTTGGTATCATATGAAAGAGGACTAAAATAGCTTTTAAACGGAAATAATGAATGAAGGTTACCGCCGCTATATATATTTTTTTATAACTTAATACTAAGGAAATTCATGTAAATACATACCTGACCCAATGTTTGTTCTATGGTAATAAATTAACATTTTTATTGAAATATTTTTCAATGTGTGGCTTTCCTCTTTTAGACATTTCAGTTTTAAAGCTATTTAAGTCCTATTTCATTGGATACCAAACTTGTTTAATTTGGATAAGCGGTTTGTTTATTATCCGGAAAGTACTTTTATTTCGGAATAAAAAATATTTGGCCAAGTTTAACTCGCAAAAAAATAACTGTAATTTTCGGTCCCTTCAATATTCGCATTCGCAAAAGATCCGCATTGATTTGTGCGAATGCGAATGTTAAAATTAATGCGGAAGCTCCGCGGTTGCGAATGCGAATATTCGCAACAACCCTGATAGGAAGTAAGTATGTACATATGTAAAAGATTCACACTAAGATTCAGAGATTCTTTGGTATGAATTATGAAGGTTTTCTGAGAGCAAACTAAAAGCGCAGTTACCCACGGGTAAAAACGCAGAACGTGTCAGCTGCCACGATCTATCTTATAACATCTGCGTGTTAACAAAAACTCACCGCCGCATGACCGTGACGTAGACGTTGCATCTCTCTCTTTCTATCAACAGCAAACTTGATATGTTTCTACGTACTTCTACGCTACGTACACATTCGCGGTAACCGCGCTCTAACGGAGTATATAAACCATGTATGTACTAGGGTTGTTACGAATATTCGCATTCGCATTCGCAACCGCGAAGCTTCCGCATTTATTTTAACATTCGCATTCGCTTTCGCATTCGCAATAATCAATGCGGAGCTTTTGAGAATGCGAATGTTGCGCAAGTGCACCGATAAAACGCATATATAGCAAACAAAATGACAAATTGTAGCCAATATTTTTGCCTGTGGTCGTGGGAGTTTTTGTGTAACAAAACTGGTCAAATGTCATATTTATGAACTTTGATAAAAATATCTTTAAACATATTATTTCTTAAGCTATATAACCGAGCTATCAGTGGGCAGTCATACAAGTTCCAACTTCTGCTTGACCTTTGACGTACGTCAAAGAGAACATGGTCTTTTTAACCGACTTCCAAAAAAGGAGGAGGTTATCAGTTCGTCGGAATATTTTTTTTTTTTTTTTATGTATGTTACCGCATAACTTTGGACCACGTCTTTTTGCATCGGAAAGGTAGTGTCTCAGAGGTGGTCCCATACTAATCTGGTTGAGATCCGATCAGTGGATCATGAGATATATATATATATATATATATATATTTTTTATATGGGAGTTGAAGTCGGTTTTTTTTTGCTAAAAATTATTTATTAACAATATTTTTTGTTATCTATGCTTTCAATACCTGCATTGGTTTCTTTCTTTATTATGAGTTTTGTTTTGGACCAATCTTAAAAAAACTACTAGACACAAAAGAAGAAAGTGCGCACTGTAATTCTTAACCAAATTTTCGTGATTTGCTTTTGATGCTACATATGTTCGCTTCAATACTTTCGAATGGGGATCTTTGGGGAATTTATTTTTAGTAAAAATTTAAAGAACAGTAATTTTGTTTACTTATCATGCAATATTTTGTTCGAAATGTACATTGGATCCTTGGCTAAAAACTTCTGTGGTAAAACTGACCCTTCTTTACTATTTAAAGTCAAAGAGTAAGCTCCTTCAATAAGGATTTCCAGCAGGAATGGTCAACGTCTGGCTATAAAAGAATCGGTGCACAAATAATTAAAAAACTACAGGTCTGACCTTTAATAAGATAAGAATTACGTAACTATCTGAGATTCAAATGCTTATAAAAAAACGGGGCATTTTTTTTTAATAACAATATTCTGATCCGACTCCGCTGACAGCCATGACTTTGAAAACAGAATTTTGTTCAAAATATACATTCCTGGAAAATAATATTTAATTTATTTCCATATCCACCTATTTAGCTCGCTATAAGCACAAATTGTTCAAACCAGTCGCAGAAGAAAGTATTAAAAATTAGTTACAAAAACTAAAATCGAAAAAACGCTGATGAAGTTACAGATTCCCCAAATTCTGAAACAGCCAAAGGAATGAGAATGAAGAATTCTTTTTAAAAAGCTTTAGAAAAACCTGACACATCTAGTTTGGCTTGTAAGCGCTGTTTAGACAACGATCTCGCCATTATGCTAGATTCCAATTGTTGTTTAAAAATAATTAGCTTCCGCATTCGCATCCGCATCCGCTAGTGTTAGCTGTTAGATATTCGCATCCGTATTCGCATCCGTGGATGTCTAAAATTCCACATTCGCAACATCCCTAGTATGTACTATATAATATGGATGTACCTCTGTATGTGTATTCGAAAAATGGTCACTTTGGGCCTTTTGCAGCGATAATGACGAGGTTCGACTTTTTGAAAGTTTTCTCAATGATATTTGATCAGCCTCGTTTGTTCCCAAACAATGTTTGTTGGCATAAATATGTACATATAGTACATGTCAACATTATTGTTATTTTTATGATTTTTCAACGATATTTGCTTTTATTTTTACATATGTATGTGTGTATGTTTGTATGTACATATGTTTATGTTAGGGTGTTCGATTATTCGCCTTTTTTACAACACGGGGTTTCGAGCTTTTCAAAAAATTAATAATAGTAATAATAGATCGGCGCTTACACATATGTTAGTGTTTGGCCGAGCTTCTCCTCCGTTTTGTGGCGTGCGCCTTGATGTTGTCACACAAAGCGGAGGGACCTACAGTTTTACGCCGACTCCGAACGGCGACTGTATTTTTATGAGAAGCTGTTTTTCATGGCAGAAATACACTCGGAGGTTTGCCATTGCCTGCCGGGGGACGTCCGCTGTTAAGAAAAAACCTTTTTTCTATATTTTTTTTGCGATGTTGCTTTGGCCAGGGCTTGAGCCCAGGTGTTATTCAAAAAATTGCCTTTGAAAAAATCGGTTGCAGATTTTTGAATTAAGAACCAAATCGGGTTTCTTTTACATAGTTTTCATAGTTAGTGAAAATGCTTATGCTGGTATGAAGTGACCAAAAATTAAAATAAAGCTATTAACAATAAAGATATCTTCTATTAAGAAAAGCGCAAAGTGAAATAAGTTCAATTTTCTTTTAGATCAAAAGTAAAACAAATAAACACCAAACGGCCCTATTTTAACTTTATTAATACTTTATTACACTTCTTCGGATTTTTTCGGATTGAGTAGTAAAAAAAAAAGGCGTGAGTACTAAGTACTCATGAAATTTGATGTGTAAACATATGCGTACGGCAAAGCGTAAAAGTACGTTTGCATAAATATGTATATCAATCAAAGCTCGTTTGTTAATCACCCTATTTACACATACAAATCTCAGATCATTAGCCGTTAAATTTGTTGTACTTTTTATTCTCACAACTCAAGGAAAAGCTAGGTTTCTTCTCTGTGCGACCGCAATAACTTTTTTCTGCTATATTAAGTAATTTTAGAATATTTTAACTTAATAGTTTATTAAGAATACCTTCACAAACTTCTTTTCTTTGCAAGCGTCCATTTTTGTTTACTTCTACATTTCACATTTCTCCTCTTCTTCGCGAATATAATCGATAAAACTAGGTTGGATAAAGAAAAGTTATCGGTTTAATCTGAGATTATTTCATTTTTAATTCTTTTAATACATGATATTATTGGAATGATTACTAAAATATGATACTTGTAAATACTTGTGAATTGAAAACACCGCATCAATTAGTATTTTTGAGCTTGTAGTTTGAGCATTTAAATTAGTGTATATTCCTAAATTTAGTTTTTCTTTTAGGAATTTGATCTGTGGTTCTGCTTCATATGTCGCTAAGTTTACATTGAAGTCATGAATGCTGGGCTAGGCATTACAGCTTCGTAAATTTCACCCTAGCGATACCAAAGATGTATACACATCAAAAAAGTATACAATAGAATTCTGTTGAATTTTGTTTCAATTATCTACTTATGACTAGAGAAATTCTGCAGTTTCTTAGTTCTTATATTCTATGGGGACACTTTAAAGCATTTGAGTCACCAGTAAGTGTGAGTAAATGAAGCTAAAATTATCAATGTAGCTTACTGCAACAAGGTCGCAAGAATTGCGATTCACTCCGGGAAATTCGGGAAAAAATATTCTTCGATAAAAATCTTGGACCACCTTAGTGTACATACCAACATCAGAAAGCATGTAGTTGCCGCCACTCTATTATGTAATCAATTAGGGCTCGCTTGACCGTGTGGCGCTCAGCGTCCAACACATACTATTGCTGCAATATACAAATATTTTTTAACCGACTTCCAAAAAAGGAGGAGGTTATCAGTTCGTAGGAATATATTTTATTTTTTTTTTATGTATGTTACCGCATAACTTTGGACCACGTAAACCGATTTCGATAATTCTTTTTGCAT
Source organism: Rhagoletis pomonella (assembly GCF_013731165.1). Taxonomy (NCBI): domain Eukaryota; kingdom Metazoa; phylum Arthropoda; class Insecta; order Diptera; family Tephritidae; genus Rhagoletis; species Rhagoletis pomonella. The sequence continues at coordinate 6,270 of NW_023462695.1, forward strand.
CGGAAAGGTGGTGTCCCAGAGGTGGTCCCATACTAATCTGGTTGAGATCCGATCAGTGGATTATGAGATATATATATATATATATTTTTTTTTTATATGGGAGTTGAAGTCGGTTTTTTTTTTGCTAAAAATTACTTGTTGTATGAATGTTCAACGGTACACACTTGCTACTATGGTGTTCAAAGCAGTACATACCGTCGCCTGGGTAAAAGATTGTCGACGATACATATTCATAAACACGCAAGCATACGGATCAGATTTTTTTGCACTATGAGCTTTTGATTTTAACATGCCGCCATTTCTTGCTGGACGCCCGTTGCTCAACCGTTCGTCCATACATCCATTTGGCGTAGTAAATCGAAAGCAAGTTTTCTAGTTTGGGTATTTAGTTTATTGCACTCTTAGTTGTTGGTCGCAGCCGAAGTGTGTCAAAAGATACGAGTTTTAAGTTGCTTTGTTTTGTTTTGTTTTTAATTATGTATTTTCATTTTTAATTTGGATTTGTTTTGATTATGTATTTGACGCGCAGAGTCTGATTAAAGGTCCCCACACTCACCGACGTGTACGTATGCCGTGTCTGTTTGACGTAGCAACATATAAAATTTACTGTTTGATAGAGAGAGAGAGAGGCACGCTTAACCGTCGCACGTACACGGTGGTGAGCAGCGTTGCCAGGTTTACGTTTTTAACGTCATTTGGACGTTTTTTGTGTCCTGTTGACGTTTGGACGTTTTTTGTGTAAAAAATGACGTTTTTTAACTTCCCAGTAATTTTTCTCTATGCACAATATATTCAATGTATAGCGTACTATTTGCTTGTAGAGTACATAAGTACCTACGCTCACACTTTCGGCAAATTTGTTACTAAATCTTGTAAGTAGAACCGATTTGAATTATTTTCTTAATAAATCTTTACAAGCTTTGTTTTTGGCAGCAGGTGCCTCAAAGATATTTATTCTATGGACATATATGACTTAAATATGATGCAACAAAGTTTGAAATGTGGATTTATATTGTGTTAGTTATATAATGAGCTAGGCTTTTATGAAAAAATAATAAACATTAAATAAACAAAAGAAAAACAGCCAAAATCGATCAAAATGTTGACGACTTAATCAGCTGATCACAAGTGTATGTATAAAATGATTTTTATATTAACGATCTCAAACTAGTTTACAATAGTGGTATTCACCAAATTGTTGTCAACAGTCGTTGCTTGAGCTCATCTGCTGTTTTGCCAGAGTGCCAGGCCACTTGCTCACTTTGGTGAGTACCACTAATGAATTTTAAATGTGCTCTGTCAAAATGACATTTTAATATACCTTACGTACATATGTACCTTTGTGTACAATTAACGAACAACATACATGGAAAATACGTTTTTGGGTAAGAAATGACGTTTTTTCAGACCAAGAGGGACGTTTTCTCATGCCGAAAACCTGGCAACACTGGTGGTGAGTTTCCATTTACATGGCGATCTCATAAGTTTGATCGTGTCAACTGACACGTTAACGTACGTGAGTGTGGCTGACACGATCAAACTTATGAGAGCGCCATGTAAACGAAAACTCACCACCGTGTATGTGCGACAGTTACGCGTGCTTCTCTCTTGCTCTATCAACAGTGAATTTTATATGTTGCTACGTCGAACAGACACGGCAGACGTACACGTCGGTGAGTGTGGGTCAATAATGATAGAATACAAGATTGCGCCAATCGAGCTGAGAGCAACTGGCCGTGACGTCAAAATATACCAGAATGAGAGAGCAAGACGAACTCGACAAGAAAAAGACGAAGCATCGAACAAAAGGCAGTATTGCCAAGTTTTGAATTTGAAAAAGCACCAAATTTTTATTGGTGTCTTTTATGGACTTTATATGAATACATAATTTTATTGTAAGGACGTCGATTCAAATTAATAAAAATCAATGTTTCTTGCACAACGGTCGATTTCTTCTGGCATGATTGAAGGTGCTGCACATACATATTTCGTTGTCGCTCATGATTGTCACTGTGCCATAATTTTGTTTAAATTTTTGTAAAATTGCTTAGCACACTTGCGATTGCTATAAATTTTGCTTCCATTTTTTTTAAGATTTTCTAATTTGAATTCTTCAAACTAAAAACAAAAGCACCAAAAACGCACCAAGCACAAAACTCAAAAATTTTCCCGTTTTGAATACCCACTAAATTTGGTGCGAAAAGCATCAAGTTGGCAACAGTGAATGTAAACAAAAGTATATTATGACGTCAGCGATTGGGTGGATGCTGTCAAATCAACGAAGAGAGGGTTAGCGGTCCGCGACTGGCGTGACCTTTATTTTCTGGATCGTGAGTGTGGGCACCTTAAGGCGTCGAAGTCTAGCTGCCGTACCCAGACAAAAGCGTTGTCGTTTTCTGACGCCTAGCGTTAACGCCAAAGTGCCATACCTAAAAAAAAGCGTCAACGCTACGTCAAATGCAGAAATCACGCCAACAATAAGCATATAACAACATAAGCACGAAAACAAGTAAGAGCAGCGCTGTCTTCGGCTATGCCGAAGGCTTCATACCTTTCATAAACATCTGAAAAATTTACTTTAACAGATTACTGCATTTGAAAAAATTTATATATTCACAGTATACATAGATAGAGGAGATACATATATAAAAAATCATATCTAAATAATCAGAGGTATGGAAGATATACCTTAATAGCACCAATCTAAGTGATTTTCACTGCTGTGTGATCGGTATGTAAACCGGTAACACAATTTAATGGGTTAAGCTTCCTACATAAAGGAGATATATCGCAAAAACTGGTATCTGAACAATCAGTGGTGTAAGAGATAAAGCTTATACAGCATGGATTTTGACGATCAGTTGTATGCGAGCTATATGTAAAAGTGACCCGATCCTTGTTATTCTCACTGTAAGTTTTCTGTTGATAATGGGTGGAAGTATTTCAAAATTGCATGTTCCTATCTGCATAAATGGAGGAGTTATAACGAAAATTCTCATAACGGAACAATCAGTTATATGGGAGATATATGTTATAGTGACCCGATCTTTGTTATTTTCACTGTAAGTATTTTGATAGTACTGGGTGAACACGATGCAAATTTTTATGTTCCTAGCAGCATAAATGCAGAAGTTATGGCGAAAAATCTCATATCTGAACAATCAGTTGTATGGAGGCTATAGGTTATAGTGACCGGATTATCGCCATTTTCACTGAAAGTATTCTTTTGATAATGAGTGACAACAGTGCAAAATTTCATGTTCCTAGCTACTTAAATGAAGGAGTTATACCGAAAAATCTTATATCTGAACAGTCAGTTGTATGGGAGCTATAGGTTATAGTGACCCGATCTTTGTAATTTTCATTCTAAGTTTTCTGTTGATAATTGGTGGAAATACCGCAAAATTCCATGTTCCTATCTGCATAAATGGGGGAGTAATAATGAAAAATCTCATATCTGAACAATCAATTGTATGGGAGCTATATGTTATAGTGGTCCGATTCTTCCGGTTCTGACAAATGATTAAGACATTATAAAAATACACCCACTTACCAAATTTCATCCGGATATCTCGAAAACTGAGAGACTATATTGCATACAAACAGACGGACAGACGGGCATGGCTAAATCGACTTAGCTCGACGTTCTGATCAGTTAAGTATACATTTTAGTGGGTCTATCTCTTCTTATTCTGGTACTTACAAACATCGTACCAAAGTTATAATACCATTTCATGCTCATGAAAGGTATAATGACAGTTTCGCCGTTTTCTGCAGCCAACTTCAATAGCTTACGCCCTGTCAAAATCGGTTTTCCAACCGCTCAGCGTTGACGCCACGTTGTTTCGGTATGCTTCATACAAATTGTATGGACATGAGAATTTTTTGACAGCCAGACAACGCAGATTCTTTTGTTTAAGTATGGCAGTAAGCGGCTAACAAAGCTGCTTACCCTACTTACGCACATACATACATACATATTACACTAGTTTACAACCAAAAAACCTGAGAACGAAACCATCCAATTCCCATGTAACCTCGGACGATGAGTACGAAATTCACCTAATTTGATTCTGTTATTTATACCATGTTCTGGACGACATCGAAAACATGTTTTGGTTGCTTAAACGTGTTTTCGACCTAAAACGTGTGTTTTCGTCCATGTAAACTCTGTCAAACGAAAACCAGTTTGTGCTGAAAACTACTGGAAAAGTCACGTTCCACTCATTCCAATCGGTGTCTGAACTAGTTTTTTTTTTTTATTATTCATCGAAGTGGAAGTAATATTTTATCATCTTTAATAAGCCATTTCGGATTTATTGTTAATTGGCTAGCCAAAGTAAAATAAGAATAAGAGTAAAAGGTTGTTAACGAAAAGAAAATGAAGGATAAGTGTTTTGCTTCTGTTTTTGTGTAGCAAAACTGTAATCAAAGGAAGTAAGAAATGTCAACGAAAACACTAACAACCTCACACCGGTTCACAGGCTTCAGCCCACAATCCCAAAACTCGTTTCCAAAGTTTTTTTCGTTGTCGGTCAGAACAGGGTATTAGTTTCTAATATCTAAAGAATCCGTTAACTAAAACAAATGATACGAAGTTTTCCTGTTTTTCCACGTAACTCTTTGACCGTTTTATTTTTGAAAATGGGGTTAATGTACTACATATATTCTATATAACATACTATTGAAAACGACACCAAAACTGAATGCGTGTCTCTACCAGAACCAGAGTTATGAGTATTCGAAATTTAGTATCTGAAAGGAAGCTCGAGAAAAAATCTATTTTTCCGATAGCACACAGAAAACCGTTGCTCTACACTTTTATAATGTGTTCATAAACTTGTAAGTGTAAAAATAAAATTTAAAAGAAATTATTCATTATTCATGATTATATACACTAACTAAAAAACTACTGTTATACCTGTTTTTGTATTAAGTGCGTTGAATCTGTACGATCCACAAGCAGTTATATTTCCTGATCTGGTTTTGAGTTAGCTTTTGGATATAGGTGTGGGATATGCCAATATTTATATAAAAAAAATTGCTCGCCATGTTTTTGGAGGTAAAAAAAAATATGTATATTTTTAAAATATATAAGAAAACGACTTCCGAAAAAAATTTTATTCGCTTCTTAAAACTAACATATTTACAAAATATATGAGCAAATCTCACGAGTTGTAAATTTTTGGACAAAAACGTGTTTTTGGTCAAAAATGGAAGCAGACTTTTGTATCTTAGAAAATTTATTATCTTCAGTTTTGTAAAAAGAATAAGATTCCAACGCGGGATTGTATTTAAACGAAAATTTGAAAAAGATATACTGAAAAAAGGGAAAATAACCACTCGTGCTCTTCCACGATAGCACCATAGATAGATAGTTAGTTGGGTATGGCACTACGGCCGGTAGGTGTATTGTGCCCCAATCACAGTAGCACCATACGCAGTCATCTAACACGTTTACTCGCACGCCTTAACTTAAAAGTCATATTATTCAAGAGTAATTAAACATTGGCGTGGGAGAATTTTACACAATATTCCTTAAGCACATATGTACATATTATTACTTTCTTCATGTTTATAACAATTTTAGAATGAGTTTCGATTTGGCCAATAAAAATAGTAAAAATGGAATTTCAGTTTCTCAAATCATATCTTTTACTCAATGTATTTTTTTTTCATTTGGTGGCACACTAGTTCTATTACAATAGAACAGTGATTCCCAAAGTGGTCCAGTTGGACCCCCAGGGGTCCACGGGTGACTCGACGGGGGTTTACGTTGGCGTGAAAAAATATGGGGGTGCACGAGTTATAAGTGAGGGTCCACGAAAATTATTCTTATGGTTGCTTGGTAGCCTCTATATTTAACTAAAATTTTTTTGAGTGGTGTATAGTGCTCTTGACGCACTTCTGCACTTACCGTCACTTTGTGTCTTCATACGTGTGGGCGCCTTAAAAGCCACCTGTAGACTAAAACCGAAACGGACGTTGGTATAACTCTCAGTAGGGCGAGGCGGAAATTGCTGGCGGCAGAGATTTGAGCATTTGAATAGAGATTCAATGCCACAGGATAGTACGCCACCATTACCTTTGTTGAAGAGATTCTATAATATTAAGTTCCTTGAGACTGAATGCTGGTTGAATTCCAGCACTGAGCCAGGACTCATACATTACTGATTGCTCCAAAACTGACTCTGGGTCGGGATCTGGGGTCATTTTCGAAGTTAATGGTAATAAGCTTTTTGAGTTTGGTGCTTGGTGTGTTTTTTGGTGCTTTTTTTTTAGTTTGACGACACCAAATCTGCAAATCTCAAAAAAATGGAAATTAAATTTAAGCAATTGGAAGTTTCGTAAGGAATTTTACAAAAATTAAAACAAAATCATGGCACAATGACAATCATAAACTAGAGAGCATATGAATGTCAAAAAATATGCCAGAAAGACATACGGTAATTTGCCATTGCCTGCAAAGATGTCCATGTTACTGGGACCAAGAATCGATCTGTAGACTTTTAGTTTGGGCTGAATTTGTTATAGAAATCAAATTTTGTTATGCTTATGGTTTGAAGCGGTCGTTTCTTTAGTTCACGAGATCATAAGAGGCTACAGTGTGGATTTAAACTTCCACATAGTTCATGAAACTTAATTTTTTGTTTTTACTTTCGTTTGATAGGAATTGTAGAAAAATTAAGCACAACGAAGAAAAATTAATATTTAAACTGCACAAATCTAAGCTGGACACAGAAGTTAGAAAATAAGAACAAAAATATTTACGTCGCCTCGTTTGGACAAAAATATTCGAATTTATAGAAAACAATGAATTCGATCGCCGAGCAAGCAACATTAATTTTTAACCGACTTCCAAAAAAGGAGGAGGTTATCAGTTCGTCGGAATATTTTTTTTTTTTTTTTTTTTTTTATGTATGTTATTGCATAACTTTGGACCACGTCAACCGATTTCGATAATTCTTTTTGCATCGGAAAGGTAGTGTCTCAGAGGTGGTCCCATACTAATCTGGTTAAGATCCGATCAGCGGATCATGAGATATATATATATATATATTTTTTTTATATGAGAGTTGAAGTCGGTTTTTTTTTGCTCAAAATTACTTGTTATTAATTTGAATCGTAATACCTACAATAAAATTTGTTATGCATATAAAGTCCATTACATCTCAATAAAAAATTTGGCGCTTTTCTCGAAAAAAAACGCGATTTTTCTTGGGTTTTAGTGCTTTTTCAAATTCAAAACTTGGCAACACTGAGGCTGAGGTATGTGCAATCCTCAAAGCCATGGACTACGTGGTGGAAAATAGGTGGAGGAGGGCAAAGAGTTTACGTGACTGCAGGGACAGCCAAGCTGCACTTAAAGTATTGGCCAGCCCTCTAACTAAGTCCTTTCAGACTTGTTCGGAAATGCAAATCTCTATTAAATTATGTTCGTAAACATAAGGAGCTTTCTTTACTTTGGGTGCCAGGTCACTCGAGATTACCCAGGCATTCCTCGATCTGCAACCAGCTATAGCACTCCCCACCTCGGCCATCGAAGCCATTATCAGAAACGGAGTGAATACTTCGCTTATCAATGACTGGAAAGCATCGAGGGGATGCAGGTGGGAAACCCGATGTTGCCTTCAATCCAGAAGGGCTATTTAGTTTTTTGCTCTCATTGATAGACGGGACTGCATACTACTTGTTGGACTGCTGACTGTTCACTTCACTTGTCACAAACACCTGAATGCGATAGTCGTAAATGAAAACTCTATTTGCCCATCCTGCCTTGAAGAGGATGAGACGGTGGAACATTTTTTGTGCTTCTTGCTTGCTTAGTTGTTTGTCATAGATTGTTCTAGATTCGGTATTTTCGCTATTGCCAGTTTCTGAGGCAAAAAAAACTTTTCGGGTTTGTTGTTTCAAGTTTTGTGTTTTAAAAATGTGAGTGAAAAATATTTTTCGCATCACTTTAAAACACGGAGCGATAAAAATAAAAATGATGCCATCGTCACAAATAAACTATTTTACAAATACGCCGAATGCAAATTCATGAGTGAGCCGAACATGTGAGGAGTTTATGGTGAAGAGAATGTGAATAACGCCCCCGGGTGAGAGAGTACTTTGATGACTTTACGAGCTCTGTTTTTTTAAACTTGCAAGTGAGTAATCTGTTCTTTTTTTTTTTCTCGCAAAAGTGTAATTTTTCAACGTTTAATTTTAACATTTTGAAGTATCTAAAATTATTACATTTAAAAAAATCTTAAAATTTCAAAAATAACAAAATAGTTGCGACAGATATTCAGCATGTAGGCATTTTTATACCCGAGCACACTTGTGCACAAGGATATTATAACTTTGTTCACATAACGGTTGTTTGTAACAGGCAAAACGAATCGAGATAGATATAGACAAATGTATACTTAAATGATCAGAATGAAAAGAGAAATCGATTGAGCGGTGACTGCCTGTCCGTCCGTCTGTCCGTCTGTGCACACGATAACTCGAGTAAAAATTGAGATATCTAACGAAACTTTGTACGTGCACTTCTTTCGGGCGTAGGACGGATGGTGTTGAAAATGGGCATAATCGGACAATAACCACGCCTACCTCCCGTATAACGGTAATTTTCCGATATACTAAAACTGCGATATTTTAGTAACTACTGAAGATAATTCACTCAAAATTGATATTTACAATAATTTTTAGAGGAAAAATAAGAATATTATAAATTTTTGGAAAATGGGCGCAGCCACGCCCACTAATGGTCACATGTGTATATCTTGGAAACCGCTGCACCAATTTCTTCCAAACTTGGCACATTTGTTAGCCTTGCTACAGCATATCAAATTTTTGAATCGGACAACAACCACGCCTACATCCCATATAACGGTAATTTGGAGAAATAAGAAATCTTCGATAAATCAGTAAATATTAAAGCTAATTTATTCAAAACTGATGCTTGCAACAATTCTTTACCAAGAAATACGTTTATGATAAAATTTTGGAAAATGGACGTGGCACCGCCCACTTATGATCACATATATGAATCTCGGTAACTGTTCTACCAATTTGTACCACATTCGGTGCGGTTATTGTGCTTGCTACATAGAAGCAAAACGTTGAAAATTATTGAAATCGCACGGATTGAGGCCGTTTTTCATATAAAGGTAAATTTCAGAAATGCTTGAAACTGCAATATTTCGAAATTTAAGTACACTTATTTACTCAAAATTGATACACCCCGGCTTACCATGTAGCGGTAGCTTTCGGAAAGGTGAAAACCATGTATTTAATACTTACGCCGGGTATTTAATGATCGGAACTTAGACTTTCTTACTTGTTTTTTTTTTTTACTTTCGTGGTAAACTCTTGAAACTTCACGGATATGTTTGTTTTTGATGCCAACGTTCATTTTCTCTAATATGAACTGGCTTTGTGAAAACTTTTCAAAGTTATTAAAAAAAAACAATTGTGATTTTTTCGACTGACAATGAAAAAATTAGTACTTTCGCTACTTTTTCGCCTAAATAAACGCTTTACAAAATTGTTCAAATACTAGATTTTTTTATTGTACTCGTTTCTGGAACTCCATTGATTGAAATAAAAGCAAGAAGAATACTTTAGCGGTTTTTTATGCCGAGAGAAGGGAGTGACACTAAAAAACAACTCGTGAGATTTGCTCATATAGACAGGAATTGATACCATCTCTGGTTAACACTAATCTCCAGTTAAACATCGTTACCGTCGTCATCGACACAATGTTATATGCATGGAGTCAGCAACGTCGGTAACGACGTTTAACTGGGGATTAATGTTAACCAAAGGTGGTGAAAACGGCCCTAAAAGTAAGTTATTCGCACGAGAGTAAAAATAATAATTTTTGCATTGACCACATTTAAGTTTAACAAGTTACAAGTAACAAGTTATTTAGAGTTATAAATGGGAATTATATACATAGATAAATAACAGAAAGAAAACAAATAATTTTTAGCAAAAAAAAACCGACTTAAAAAAAATATATACAAATGGGGCGTTCTTTGTCAGAAAAGCCACCCCCCCCCCCCCCCCCCGTCCCTGCACACTTTAATTTTTGAGATAAATTAATGATTTTGGTCTTAAATCTTAAATTTTTTCTTAACTAATCTAGTTTTTTATGCCGTATGGCGAATTTTGATACTTTTGTGATTTATAAGCGTTTTGGTCACTTTTTTGGCCAAAGATGAGTACGAAAAAACTAAAAAAGCGAAGAAAACTATTTGGGTGTCTTTTTTTTCTTTTTTTACAAAAACAAAAATATTTAAACTTTTAGAAATTTTAAAAAGTTAACCCTTTTCGGCAAAAGTGGTTAAAAAAATATAAAATTTAATACTTTAACAATTATTCTATCCATAATAAGTCACCCTAGGAAAAAATTTCGTAGAACTAAACTTACTTTGAATTTGCCAAAAAATACCAATAACATAAAAAAAATGTCAATTTTTGGTTTTGCATTTGGCAATTTTGTTGCAAAATACAGTGTTCAAAAAAATCTGAAAATTCGCATCCATGTTTTGTAGCATAATTTAAGCATTTTTTGTTAAATGATTAAATGTTGATTTCTCGATTTCATTTATAAATTTCAAATCTCACCATAATATAATAATAGATTGGCGCTTACACATACATATGTTAGTGTTTGGCCGAGCTTCTCCTCCGATGTGGAGTGTATAAGTTTTTATAAAATATAGATTCCGCAAACAACAAAGCTGCAGGAGCTGACGGCCTGCCAGCCGAACTATTCAAGTACGGCGGCGAGGAGCTGATGAGGTGCATGCATCAGCTCGTATGCAGAATATGGTCAGATGAACGTATGCCGACGACTGGAATTTAAGTGTGCTCTGCCCAATACACAAGAAAGGCGACCCCGCCATACGCGCCAACTACCGCGGAATCAGTCTTCCAAGCATAGGTTATAAGGTCTTATCGAGTGTATTGTGCGAAAGACTGAATCCCACCGTAAACGAGCTGATTGGACCTTATCAGTGTGGCTTTATGCCTGGAAAATCCACCATAGATCAGGTATTCACAATACGCCAAATCTTGGAAAAGACCCGCGAGAATAGGATCGACACACACCATCTATTTGTCGATTTCAAAGCCGCTTTCGACAGCACGAAGAGAAGTTGCCTTTATGCCGCGATGTCTGAATTTGGTATCCCCGCGAAACTAATACGGCTGTGTAAAATGACGTTGAGCAATACCACCAGCTCCGTCAGAATAGGGAAGGACCTCTCCGAGCCGTTTGATACCAAACGAGGTT
>NW_023462696.1:0-17556 GCF_013731165.1 Rhagoletis pomonella
ACTGCAGACGTTGAAATAGCTGGGAATGATCAATCGGTGCGGGCGGCACTGTGGTGGCGACGGCTCCGGAGGTGGTGGCGTGGATATACACTTACACTTCGACGTTCCTGGCGGGATGCTGAGTTTGCATTAACCAGCGAAGCACCAGTGCTTAATGCTGCGGTATAGGCACTTAATTGTTTAGTAGCACAGCGTGCTGCCTTAGGGATTCGCTATATATAGCGAATTCTGCCTTTAAGAATTCACTATATATCGCGAATTTACACCAGACCGTATATCCGGGGTGACTGTGACTATAGATTTGGTACGCGTTGGCTTACATGAGAAAATTAGCAATTTGAACAATTTGGATTCACTTTGTGTTTGAACTATTGATTTATTAAAATTTCAGGCTTCTATTATGCGAGTGTATAAAATGTGGAGGTTTCTTCCAAAAAACCCCGTATGAATATGCTCTATGAGCGATAGCTTAGCGAGTATATATATATATATATATATAGCAAACAAACCAAATGTCAAAAAGTCTACAAAGATACGAGTAGACAACTCATGCGCTGCCACCCGTGTCGCCAAATGCTTACATAGCGCCTAGACTATCAATTCATAAATTCAATAATATAATAATAATATATAAATGAAGATATATAATATACAATAATATATAAATTCATATTAAAAATTCAATAGAATACAAAATTAAGTGCAAACAAGTTGCCGCGTTTATATAAAACGAAAAAATGTAATGAGATCGTATGGACGAGTTAACGTCAAACGTGCTGCCGCGAGGTTCGCGTGAACATCCCGCCGTCCCAGCCGCATTAAGCGGATAGTGCCTCATTTAGCTCCGGGAGTGCCCTGAACGCCTCCTGAACCAATAACTTCGTGACCTTATTTCTGAAATTTGAGGTCTGCAGTTCCTCCACCGTGCGTCGGACTCTGCGGTTTTCTACATTCGTTCCCGTTGGATGGTGTTGGAGGTGCTTGGAGCGAGCTTGTGTACGCCCTGATCCCCCACGTTGGGTAGCGTGTAGCTTGGGCTGGACGAGTCGTTTGAGGGGCTGCACTGCGGCACTCTGCCCGCTGCGGCGGACTTCCGACGTACTACTTCGGTGCAATAGGGTATGGTGTTGCAGCGAGCAAACCTTGCATAGGCCACTGGACGGACATTCAACCGTGGTATGTGACAGCGCCAGACAGTTTGTACAATGTTTATGTGCCCTTGCCAACAAAACCGTTGCTGCGGCTGCATACTTGCAAACATGGGGCATAGACGCAGTGCGTGGTGACGGGTGCACAAGCGGCATCGTTGGTAGTCGTCGTCACTTCGTTGCGAATCCTCTTCAGCATGTGCCACGGCCACCTTTGACTTGAGAGACGTGCGTGGTGCTGGCTGGGGGGTATAATTACGTTCCATCTGAAAAGGCATATGTTTACGAAAATCATTAGTGGCTCGCATACGATAAGTATTATATAGGATTGAGAAAAAAGTGTCTTAGGTCGAGTAAAGGATATTGACGTGCGTAGAGCGCGCATATCTACTCCATCATTGAGGGGCTGGTATGAGGACTCATTATTGGATTAATTGGTGACAGCGCGAGTGGTGGTGGCTTCGCCCGAAGGTAACAATACTAGTTTTACTAGGGGTCGTGTGAGTACGCCGGTTTGGGTGCGTACGTCAACTACACAAATATGCCCATCCCTGCCAGGGTGCAACCTATCGATACGGCCCAGGCGCCATTCTGTGGGTGGGAGTGCGTCATCATTAATGACTACGCATTCTCCGATTCTGGGTTCTACTTGAACATTCTTCCACCTGTGTCGCTTATGTAGGTTTTTGAGGTAGTCTTCCTTCCATCGTTTTGCGAATTGGTGTTGTAAGACCTTGAGTTTTTCCTATCTATTAATGAGCGAGAGGTTTTCGTGATTCGATTCGGGGAATGAGAGGAGGGGAGCACCCCTTAGGAAGTGGCCAGGTGAGAGCGCTGTAAAGTCCGTCGGGTCTTGGGTGAGTGGAGATATCGGACGAGAATTTAATACAGCTTCTACTCTTATTAAAAGGGTAGTAAACTCCTCAAACGTAAATTTGTGGGGCCCGGCGGTCCTTTTGAAGTGAAGTTTGAAAACTTTTAACTGCAGACTCCCATAAGCCACCCATGTGTGGGGCGCTGGGAGGGATAAACTGCCAGTTAATACCCTGGGGTGAGTATTTTTGTACAACATCACGGGATACAGTTTGGAGAAAGACAGGGAACTCCTTTTCAGTGGCTCTTTTGGCTCCTATAAAAGTTTTGCCATTGTCACTCATCATTTTAGCGGGGTAAACACGGCGACCAACAAAACGAGCAAAGGCGGCGAGAAATTCCTCTTTGGTCAGGTTTGAGCATAGCTCGAGGTGTACCGCCTTTGTTGTGAAGCTTTGTGTGCTTGACGGCCACATAGCCTTTCACTATAGCGGGGGATCTTAGCATGGAGGCTTTTATTTGAAAAGGCCCAGCAAAATCCACACCGGTGGCGGTGAAGGGCGAAGCGAAGGTGCATCTTTCGGGCGGCAGGGCAGCCATAATCTGCGAACGCATTTGCTGTTTGTGAATGGTGCATGATTTGCATTGATAAATGCATTTTTTGATGAGGGGTTTGAGCCGGGGAATGTAAAATTGTTGCCCGGTCATCTGCAGTATAAGTCGTTCTTCTGCATGGAGGAGTAGATCATGGGGAAACTTTAGATAGAAGAATGCGAATCGGGACTTTTCCGGAATTATAATGGGGTAACGTTCGTTATAGCTCAGGGTAGCATGAGCAAGGTGTCCATTGACGCGGAGAACTCCATTTTTATCCAAGAAGGGGTTAAGAACTAATAGTGAAATCTCTTTGTCAATGGGTTTTAAGTCTTCCAAGCGGGCCCTTTCATGGGTGAAATTACGGGTTTGCGTGATTATAATCAGACGAATTTTTGCATAGCGGAGATCATCATGTGATAGCGGGGATTACGCGCGGTCATGAGTTCCTGGTGCTTTGTCTTTTAGTCGTTTGATGAACTTGAAGACGTAGGCCATCACTCGCAAGGCTCGAGAGAAAGAGGAAAACCTGTCCAGAACGTCGGGATCTTCTTCGGTGGTGAGTAGTGCCTCCACTCTTCGCACTTCCGGCGGGTTGACATTTCGAACTGTGGGTTTGGCCATTCTTCGGGGGGCTTGGATAGCCAATCAGGACCGTTCCACCATAACGAAGACGCTGCTAGATCTAGTGGCTTGCAACCCCTTGTGCCCATATCTGCGGGATTGTCGCTGCTGCGTACATGTCGCCAGGTGGCGTTTCCGACGAGTTCCAAGATTTCCGCGGTGCGATTAGAGACGAACGTTTTCCAAGAGAGTTGTGGTTTTTCCAGCCATGCCAATACAATTTCAGAGTCAGACCATAGTACCAGTTTTCTTTTTGAGAGGTGGAGATGGCACTGGACAGCTGCGACAAGTTTGGCTAAGAGAAGAGCTCCGCAGAGCTCAAACCGGGGTAAGCTAGTTGTTCGGAGGGATGCTTACTTGCCTTTGGAAACCAGAAGATGGGAAGAGGTACTGGAACCATGAGTAGTTCGAACATAAACGTTGGCACAATATGCTTTCTCTGAGGCGTCGCAGAATCAATGGAGTTCAACATGCTGGTCGGGAACAAAGTTTACCCATCGGGGTATTTGAATTGTCGAGATTGTGTGCGAACTGAGACCATTTAACCAGACGGAGGGGTATGACTTTTTCGACCCAGTCAGTTCCGTCGATCCACAGCTCTTGTAAGAGAATCTTTGCCTGGATCATTATCGGCGTAAGCCTCCCTTCGGGGTCAAAAAGTTTCGCGACAGAGGAGAGAATCTGTCGTTTAGTGCTATCAGATGAGGCTGGGATGGAGTCGATCGTATAGGAAAACGTGTCTGTGAGCGCATTCCATTGGATCCCTAGAGTCTTTGTGGTACTTGCTTTTTCGAACTCAAGAAAAGTAGTATCGAGCAAGTCGTCTTTCCTTATATTTTTGAGAATTTCTGGGTGATTCGCTTCTATTTTCTTCAAGGGAAAGCCTGCCGAGTTTAGAGCCTGGATGACTTGGGTGAGAGATTGAGTGGCGATTGTCAGGTCGTGGCTTCCAGAGAGTATGTCATCCACATACGTTTCTTTAATCAGAATGGGGGCGGCCATTGGGTAGCTGGTTTTTTCTTCGTGTGCTAATTGGTGAAGTGTGCGAACGGCGAGGTAGGGCGCACAGTTTATAACGAATGTGGCCGTTTTTAATTTATAATCTTGAATGAGACTGGTTGTGGGTGAACGAAAGATTATTTTTTGAAAGTCCTGGTCTTCGGGATGTAGCAGTATTTGTCGGTACATCTTTTCGACATCACCATTAAATACAAATTTATACTTTCGCCACTTGAAGATGAGAAGCATCAAATCAGGCTGGAGAGTTGGTCCGGTATATAATACATCGTTAAGAGAGTAACCGGATCCCGAAATCTTTGACGCATTAAAGACAACTCGTACTTTTGTCGTTCGTTTTTCGGGCTTTATGACCGCATGGTGAGGGAGGTAAAACAACATGTACTTGCCTGAGAGGAATTTTTCTTGGGACATAGTTTTTTCCATGTGGTTTAGGGTGAGTTATTCTTTCAGGACATTATCATATGAGGCCTTTAAATCGCCCTTTTTGAGGAGGTTTCTCTCCATTCCGAGAAATTGATGAAGCGCTGAGGAGCGAGAGTAACCTAAAGAGATTTCTTTGGGAAAGCTTGGCTTGAACGGAAGCCTGACTACATAACGACCATCAGAGTTGCGAGAAGTGGTGGATTTATAGAAATCTTCGCAAAAGTCGTCTTCAGGGGTGGTATGCTTGAGGTTTACAACTTCTTCTAGTTCCCAAAACCGACGCAAATTTGAGTTGAGGTGCTCATTAGAAATTTCCTCTATTTGTGTAGAGTATGAAGCTATGTTTTCGTAAATCTGACCACTAAGTATCCAACCAAATATTATCTTTTGAGCTAGCAGAGTTGGTGAGATTTTTTCAATGCCCTCCTCGATTATTTGAGGGATGATATTACTGCCTAACACGAGGTCAATCTGGGCTGGGGAGTGGCAGTTTGGTTCTCCAAGTTTGAGATGAGACCATTTTTCTTTGAGGTCATGATTAAGTGGGAACTTGGGGAGCATTTTTGTCAGCTGTGGTAACACGATAGCTTTAGCATTTATTTTAGTTTGGAGATCGGCGGAGACCAAGACTAAAGAGCATAATTTGTTCGAAGTTTGAACAAATCTTCCACCCATGCCCGAGATTTCAAATTTTGAGGATTTGCAGGGCAGCCCTAGCTTATTTTGAGCTTTGGTGGAGATAAAGCTTCGTTCTGACCCCTGGTCTATGAGAGCTTTGAGTTTAAATATTTATCCTCGGTGTGATACCGGTACCATAGCTGTAGGGAGGAGCATTTTGCTCTCATTCTCTGAATAGAATGATTGGACCAGAGTTCCTCCTGCTTCCTGTTCATTAGTGGCTGTTTGGGGTGAAGTTTGCCCACTTGAGCTTGTGGAGGTTGTGGTTGCCACTTGCGAACTGGTTTTTTTCACTCTTTGGGGTTGCCTTTTTGGCATGGAGTTTACGGCTTCATGGAGCACTGAGTTGTGCCGTTCACTACAATGGCTACAAGTTTGTGTGCTAGGGCAATCTTTCAACAAGTGTGACTGGGATAGACAATTGAAGCACATATTATTTCCTCTTACGAACTTCTTGCGATCAGGGATTGACAAATTTCGGAATTTGAAGCAGTTCCAGAGCGAATGAGAGGAGTTCTTACACATCGAACATTTGTGCATTATTCGCTGCTCTGTCACGTATGATTGTATTTGTGACATCGATCTGTTTTGAAAGTTTTGAGAGTGAAGGGGTTTAATAGGTGGTTTTTTATGAGATAAAGGCGGCTTTGATGAGCTATTGGGCTGAACAGGAGTTCTCTCTTTCGGCCACTTCATAACGAGTAGTGAGGAACTGGTCCATTTGGGCCCAGTTGGGGAGGTCTTTCCTCGAGCTGAGGGATTGTTCACACAGGGATACTGTAGTTTGTGGAAGCTTAGAGGTGACTATATAAATGAGGATGGGGTCCCAATTTTCAGTTGAGACTTGCTGAGTTGCGAGAATTTGAAGGCAGTTGTTTACTGAAGACTGCCGCCTTTGTATGTCTTCGCTGCTCTCGGTGGGAATGGGTTTGAGGTTCATTAAGATTTGTATTTGGTTGTCCACCAAAATACGCTTATTCTCATATCGAGACCGAAGTGCTTCCCACACGAGATTAAAGCTTTTATCACAGAGAGAGAATTGCTTTACTATTTGTTGGCTTTACCTTGAGTTTTGTACCTGAGATGGTATAACTTTTGGCCTTGGGTGAGTTCAGGGTGATTTATATATACCGCTGTGAACATATCCCGGAAAGAGGGCCATTGTTCGTAACTCCCGTAAAATACTTCGGTGTCACAAGGAGGGACGTTTAAGCCGAGACCAGGCTGGCGTTTCTGTTGTGATGTAGAGGGAATAGGCATGGGAGTGCTCACTTGCTTATGAAGATTTGAGCTTTAGTGTCTTCGTATTGATCGAGACAAGACCGATATTTTCGAAAAGCACTAGCTTTGAAATCTTCGGGAAGGTCTTGCTGGTCTGCCTCTACAACAACATCGTAAGAGTTTTGAACTCGATTCCAAAAATTATCTAAACTCGTATCTTTAACTTTCAGGGTTGATTTGGAGTTATTTTCGAGAGGGATGGATCGGAATCTTGAACAATAATCGATGAGATTATCAGTCTCGGCAATGAACTTAACACAGGCTACCTGTTTCTGCTTTTTTTTTCTGGTCGAGCGTTGAGTCTCGGTTGAGACGGTTTTCTCGTCGTCACTCATTGTGGGAAGTAGGGATTCTTCCTTAAGCTCCGAGAAAATTTAGTCTGAAAGGGCTGGGGTTGAGAGATTGAGAGAGAGAGATGCCTGAGGGTGATTTAAAGAACCCGAGAATACTACAAGAATGTAAGTAAAAGTTTTTTCAGATAAGTTTTAATTCCATTTATTGGAATTCATCGAGAAAATTACAATTCCACTTGAGGGAATGTCACAGGATTAAATGCAATTCCTCTTAAAGGAATGCCAAAGAAGTAAATATACAGTGGTTTATATATATAATAAGTAAATAATAAGTCAATAGACGTGTGGATTAAACTTCTGCGGTTGTGTGGAAGCCCGATCGTGAATAAGAAAACGCGAAACCTTAATTTATTTACTTATTTATTTAATTAATCACTTCGATTTGATTCGTGACTATATCAAAGGCTCTCGAGAATTGCTCAACGAATGAACGAGAACGATGCTAATTTTGCGTAGATGCAAATTTATTTCACGTAACTGTACCCGATGTTATGTGTATGTAAGCTGAGTCAACATTTTTAGGTACCAAAACGCCTACCAAATCAGTTTCCAAACTACCAAAATTTTTCATCATTAAAATGAGATTTCACGAGTTTGCGGGGGTTTTAGCTACACAAATTAGCAGTAAATTTTAGAACTAAATATAATATTGTTTACAGTATTGGTTAATTATTCACACCAATCTTTAGGATAAAACAAAATAAATTCGGGCCTTTAAATAAAATAATTAGGTTATTGCATAAAAAACTTCTGAAAAATTTGTTAATATCTTTGAGATTGATTCAATTCATATCAAAAAATCTATTTTTGTGTGTGAAAAAAACAAAAGCAGACATTTTATGCATTTCAATAAAAAAATTTCCAAATTTGATTCAATTTGCACGCACTCACCCTTTTTACCAATACACTCACGCTTTGCAAATTGCCTATCACCAATTTTTCTTTCAAAAGGATAGGTAATTTCTTGTTAATTTGGGAAGTGAGTTTTTGTTTGCAGAAAATTGTCTGCTTAATAAAATATATAAAAATATAGAGAAATCTTATACGTGTAAGCAGTGTTTTGAACGTGTAAACTTAAATTAAGCGAACAAATTTTAATGTTCAATTTAGTTGTATTTTCAAAACATTTTTGCCTACCAAAAGCTTCACCAAACCAACCAAGCTACCAACGCAGAATGAAGCTACCAATTTTGGTCCAATTGGACCAAAACGGCAACGCTGCTTGTCATTATTAATTTTATGAAGCTCGCCGACCACTGTATCGCACTAGTTATTTGAATTTCGAGTGTTTATATATTTTTATATGTACATATATGTCTATGTGTGTGTATATATCGCTTTGTACTATCTCACTTGTGCACCTTTGCTGCCGTGAAGTTGCAACTTTTATTTTAACTTAGAAAAGCACTGATGGGAAAATCTTTCAAATTTACGTGTCCTTTCGAACACACGTGAGAAATTTAAGTTTGTGTACATAAATACCAATGCAAAATTATATTTGATTTGGTAAATGCGAATGCGGGAGGAAAGGTAACAAAGGATTACCTATGTACTTGTAAGTAAATATATGTGATGTAGACTGTAGTATAACGTTTGAGCGGGTAACTATGTACATATAAGGGGGAAGAGAAAGTAGTATATATATACATTCATATATGTATTTTCGCAATACGGGATGTTGGCATGCGGAACTTATTTACATGAAAGCCACGTACAAATGTACGAATTTTCGAAAACTTCTTTAACGGACTGAGGATGCAGTTTTTTTTGGAAAAAGGCGCACAAGGTTTTTACGAATTTTAACTTATTTTTTGAAGTACTTTAATGCGATATATGTTTATGTATGGATGTTGCAATTTACGTGGGAACATGTAGCAATAGTAGAAATTTTTGCTTACTTACGGTTTACTATAGGGATTTTATCTTTGTTACTTGCTGCTGGTTCGAGGTTTGCTGGCGCAGAAGGACCAAAATGGCGATTCGTTCTCTTCCTTCTTCAAATGGCGCGGAGTAGGTGGTGGCGGTGGCTTCCTTATGATACGTGGGGTGCTGGCGGTTGACGACTGCAGACGTTGAAATAGCTGGGAATGATCAATCGGTGCGGGCGGCCTTGTGGTGGCGACGGCTCCGGAGGTGGTGGCGTGGAAATACACTTACACTTCGACGTTCCAGGCGGGATGCTGAGTTTGCAATAACCAGCGAAGCACCAGTGCTTAATGCTGCGAAATAGGCACTTAATTGTTTAGTAGCAGAGCGTGCTGACTTAGGGATTCGCTATATATCGCGAATTCTGCCTTTAAGGATTCACTATATATCGCGAATTTACATCAGACCGTATATCCGGGGTGACTGTGAATACCGATTTGGTACGCGTTGGCTTACATGAGAAAATTAACAATTTGAACAATTTGGATTCACTTTGTGTTTGAACAATTGATTTATTAAAATTTCAGGCTTCTATTATGCGAGTGTATAAAATGTGGAGGTTTTCTTCCAAAAAAACCCGTTTGAATATGCTCTATGAGCGATAGCTTAGGGAGTATATATGTGGCAACTCTTCAACACACTGAGAGCTGCGTACTCGTAAACAGCTGAGAGCTTAGCTCAATATGTCAAATTCCAGTATCGAGCCTGGAAAATACACACGTCTAACTAGCGTGCTCTAATCTCATTCCTTTTCTACTTGGCTCGTCGACCTGTACGGATGCTCGCTCCTCTACGTAAATTGTATTTAGCTTAAACTTTTGTTTTTCACTTAAATAAATAATTCAATAGATATTCTGTTAAGTAAGTGACGCAATCGTTTTATTCACAACTACCTGTGTCGCTACATTGGTGACCCCGACGTGATCGCGAAAGATTTGTAAACTCAATTGGTTTATACTCTAAAATTTCAATATTTTTATCTGCGAGCATCCGTACCAAGAAGAGGACCTCATCAATTTCTTGCAGCGGTAAAGTATCGCAGAGAGAAACCCTATTGCCCAACGCACATATTTCGTTGCTAGCTGGTGATTTCAGCTGATTCTTTTGGACGCATCGAAATCCATCGTCATTGTGCAAAATACACAATAGCAATGCCGATGAATGCCAGCGGAACACCTAACGAAGTAGCACCGCCCATGCAAACAGACACTGTCTCATCGCCAACAAACATGCCTGGAAATGTATCAGTACGTGCACCTCCCTTTTCCGCAGAGCGACCAGCTTTGTGGTTCGCCCAGCTAGAAGCACAGTTTAGGATTCGCTTCATTACCGACGAGCATGACCAATTTCATCACGCAGTCTCGCTTATTGACACTCAGTCCGCAGGAGAGGTAGAAGACATAATTTTATGTCCCGCCACAACCACACCCTATACGATGCTAAAGCAATGTCTTATCGAGCGACTAACAAAGTCGAAAGACGCTAAGTTGCTCCAACTCTTAGACGGTGAACAAATTGGGGATCGTACCCCTTCACAATTTTTTCGCCATCTACGTAGCTTATGCCCAGACGTGCCAGACAACGTTCTTAAAGCAAGATGGCAGTCACAACTTCCACCCCAAACACGTGCTTGTCTCGCAGCACAGCCAAACGCACCTTTAGAAGATCTTAGCAGGTTAGCAGACAAAATACACGAGGTGATGCCAAATGTTTCACGCTCTATAGCCACGGTTTCTGAAGAGCAGTCCTTGCGCGCAGAAATAGCTGAACTTCGAAAGCGATTAGACTCACTAAATGTAAAGACTCAACGAAATCGCAGTAGGGAAAACAACTCGTACCGTAGTAGGCGTAATTCCTCACATAGTCGCACACGTCTGCCAGCAGATGGTATCTGTCGCTACCACAAAAAGTTTGGTAAAGATGCCCAACGTTGTGTTCCTGGTTGTAAGTTCTCGGGAAACTCGAAAGAGGGACAGTAGAGGCGGTCAATGACTCTCCCTCAGTAACATCACGCCGCCTATTTCTATTAGATCGCACCACGGGGACACAGTTCCTTGTAGACACGGGTGCGGATCTATCAGTATTTCCTCGCACCCGAATTAAAACACACCTAGTACCAGTAGGTTACCAGTTGTATTCCGCAACAGATTTGCCAATTGAAACCTATGGGTACCACACCCTCACTCTTGACTTCGGGTTACGACGCGATTTTACATGGCGCTTTGTCATAGCCGATGTTACGAAGCCGATAATTGGGGCCGATTTTTTAAGCCACTATGGTTTGCTAGTCGACCTGAAACACCACCTCATTAGTGACGAAAATACAGGAATAAGCATGCGTGGGCGCGTCCGTAGTACACCCCAAATTTTAGCAATCAGATCTATTCTCGGTCAGTCGCCATATATCTCTTTGCTGCAAGAATTTCCGTCTATCACTCGACCAGACGGTGCATTTAAACAAACAAAACACGCGACGGTACACCATATTAAAACGACAGATGGTCCCCCAGTTTCAAGTAAAGCGCGGCGTCTCGCTCCGCACAAGTTAAAAATCGCAAAAGATGAATTCGAAAAAATGTTGAAAATGGGAATCGCTCGCCCGTCAGATAGCCCGTGGTCGTCACCACTGCACTTGGTATCAAAAAAGTCAGGTGAATCTAGGCCGTGCGGAGATTATCGACGCCTTAATGATCGTACAGTACCCGACCGATATCCCGTTCGTTATTTGGAGGATTTTGGATCAAATCTACATGGAAAATCTATATTTTCTACCATAGATCTCGTTAGAGCATTTAATCAAATTCCGGTAGCGGAAAGCGATATTAAAAAAACCGCGATAATCACCCCCTTCGGGTTATTTGAATTCCCGTTTATGACGTTCGGACTCAGAAATGCCGCGCAAACTTTCCAGCGATTTATGGACGAAGTTACACGTGATCTCCCGTTTGTATTCCCTTACATTGACGACCTTTTAGTCGCCTCAGACAACGAGCAACAACACCTCGAGCATCTTAAAACTATTTTCCAGCGCTTACAAGACTATGGCCTTGTGTTAAATGCTGCAAAATCTAGCTTTGGTCAAAGAGAGGCTAAATTCCTCGGTCACCACATTACATTCAGTGGAATTAAACCACTTCCAGAAAAAGTCAGCGCGATTCGAAGCTTATCACCGCCCGCGACAGTGAAGAAGCTACGCGCCTACATGGGTATGATAAATTTCTATCGCAAGTTTATAAAAAATGCGGCAGAGCTACTCGCCCCTTTAAACGAAGTTCTTTCGGGTCCGAAAATCAAAGGTTCACACCCAGTGGCATGGACGACAATACTTCAAAGTGCTTTTGAACGTTCCAAGGAGGCCTTAGCAACATGCGCCGAGCTAGCTCACCCTAACATGAACGCCGACTTGGCTGTCTTCACTGACGCATCTAACAACGCGGTTGGCGCTGTGTTACAGCAGCGTGTAAGAGCCGCCTGGCAGCCACTCGCGTTCTTTAGTCGGACGTTGCCTGAGTCCATTCGCAAGTTGTCAACGTACGACCGTGAACTCCATGCAATATTCGAAGCTGTAAAATATTTCAGACACATGTTTGAGGGGCGGCATATTGTGATCTATACGGATCACAAGCCGTTGCAACATGTGTTCAAACAGAAAGCAGAACGCGCTTCTCCATGGCAATTCCGCCGAATAGACATGATTGGCCAATTCACCACTGAAATAAAACATGTAAGTGGACAAGACAACATTGTGGCAGATACTCTCTCGCGTGTCGAAGCAGTCTCGATTTCCGTCTCGCCGCAACAAATAGCCGCTGCGCAAGAAACCGATGCAGAGCTTCAACAGCTCGTTACTAATCCCAACGCGACGCTTCAATTACAAAAACTTAAATTCCCAGAGCACAACGTCAGTCTGTACTGTGATATCTCTTTAGGTACAGTCCGACCATTCGTTTCTTCGTCACTAAGAAAAGCAGTGTTCGATGCCCTACATTCGCTTTCCCATCCCGGTGTACGCTGCTCGCAGAGGCTAATAACAAGTCGTTACGTCTGGCCTGCTGTAAACAAGGACTGTCGCGCTTGGGCAAGAGCATGCATTGAGTGCCAGCGAAACAAAATTCAGCGCCATGTCGTCACAACTCCCGGCTAATTTCAATTGCCGACACAACGTTTTGAACATATCCACATAGACTTGATCGCACTTCCATCGTCTAAAGGTTTTCGTCAATGTTTGACGATAATGGATCGTTTTACGCGCTTTCCTGAAGCAGTCCCTCTAGAAAATGGGAATACGGAATCAATCGCACGTGCAATATTTTATCACTGGATCGCAAGGTATGGTGTTCCTCTGAGAATAACCTCAGACCGCGGTGGTCAATTTGAATCTACCCTGTTTCGTCAACTCGCACAACTTTTTGGAATCAACCATTTAAAAACTACGCCCTACCATCCTCAAGCCAATGGACTCGTTGAACGTTTGCATCGGCAGTTGAAGTCGGCGTTGCTATGTCATGACGAAACGTGGCTTGACGCACTACCAATCGTACTAATGGGATTACGCGCCTCATGGAAGAACGATATTTCAACAACTCCCGCTGAGCTGGTTTATGGTGAGCCTATTCGACTTCCTGGCGAGTTTGTTAATCCAGCAAACAAAGCCCAGCCCCTTCAGGGACTGCTAAAAAGTCTGAGAAATCACTTTCACAAGCTAGCACCGGTAGAAATGTCGCGGCATGGAAAACGTTCTATTTTTCGTTTCAGGGAACTTGATACTTGCACCCATGTTTTAATCCGACAAGGCCAAATCGGACCATCGTTTGCAGCACCATATCAAGGGCCGTACCGTGTAATATCGCGCAATGATAAACATTTTTATGTCGACGTTCAAGGGCAGCGAATCCCAGTATCCGTCGATCGACTTAAGCCTGTCTACGAGCTAGACGACGAAGCATCGGCTGAAGATCAACAAACAGTAGCAAGACCTTGCCAAGCTACAAGACATGTTCATTTTGCGGATAACGTCTAACTTATTCTAGTTATAATTTCAAATACATTGTATTTATCTAAATTTTTTTGTAATGTAAAACATTTAAATAACAAGGGGAGGCGTGTGGCAACTCTTCAACACACTGAGAGCTGCGTACTCGTAAACAGCTGAGAGCTTAGCTCAATATGTCAAATTCCAGTATCGAGCCTGGAAAATACACACGTCTAACTAGCGTGCTCTAATCTCATTCCTTTTCTACTTGGCTCGTCGACCTGTACGGATGCTCGCTCCTCTACGTAAATTGTATTTAGCTTAAACTTTTGTTTTTCACTTAAATAAATAATTCAATAGATATTCTGTTAAGTAAGTGACGCAAGCGTTTTATTCACAACTACCTGTGTCGCTACATATATACATATATATATAGCAAACAAAACAAATGTCAAAAAGTCTACAAAGATACGAGTAGACAACTCATGCGCTGCCACCCGTGTCGCCAAATGCTTACATAGCGCCTAGACTATCAGTTCATAAATTCAATAATATAATAATAATATATAAATGAAGATATAAGTTAATGCCACATACTCTGAAATTGGGCTCCAAAACTGCCCACATATAAATATGTAACTATCCATACGACAGCGGTATGCAATGCTGCGTAAGCATGCGACCTACAAGTAAGTCGCTATCCCACGGGGATATGACACCACACGCGCAACCATTCAATAGCTGACCGTGCATTACCATTCATGGGAATGGATGAAAATAAATAACGCAACAACAACAAGAGTAATCACCTGTCAACCAACGTCACTTCGTACGATAAATAGAAGTAAGAAATATAGAGTAAAGTTAGTAATTAAGTTGCTTTAGTTGAATAAAGAACAATGACTTCGAGTCGTTAAAAAATTTAATTTTTTTAGTTTCTCACAAGAGAAACTAATAACTGGCGCCCAACGGCCCAGTCGCGTAAGTTTTCCGCAAAGTAGTCAAAGACCCTCAAGTAGTGCCTCGCGATCCTTGTGTAAAATCGCGTACACGTGATAAATAAGTGGCCCTAACAATAGCGCCCCAACGCAACGGACATTCTAGGATAACTAGTGGCCCTAAAGAAGCGCCCCAACGCACTGGACAAGAAACCTAGAAACCCGGTGGTAAAGCTCGAAGGAACACAGCCACCAACCCGCAAAATAAGCCAGCGAGGACTGCCAGTAGTAGCAGCATGCAAAAAGGATCACCAGCCTTGTTCGCCGCGGGACTACTAATGTAAGATTAGATTTAAGGAATAAGTGAAACTTGTGTTAATAAGTATTTAAGTGTTGAGCTAAGTAAAATTTTTTTAATTTTTTATAAAAAAAGGTAGAATCTTTTTAATAAGTGCAAATTTAATAAACAAGCAAAAATAATAATTAAAAATTCTAACCCTTTTCAAGTGAAACTATAATTAATGAAATTAAAACAATTGATTTAATTTTTAGTGAAAAAACATCCCATTTTAAGTGAAAAAACTAATATAAGTAGTTAGTAAAAATTTAACCCTTTCAAAATTGAAAATTTAATAAAACTTTAACTCTCCCTTTTTCTCAAAATTCCTTCAATAATTTTTTCTCAAAATTTTACCAAAATTTTTTTTTAACCTTTTAGTGAAATTTTTTTGTGATTTGATGTAATTTGATAAGACCCCCTATGCTAGGGAACATTAATGCACCCCCGGCAAGACCACTATCGTCACCACAACCCCCTGGCGACCCTATCCAACAAGTGGCTAACCCCACTCCTGAATTCAGGAACCTTATAAAGGACTTAATGAGGGAGATTTTAACTACGGACGAAAATAGAATGATTAGAGATGCTCTGCACCCAACTCAGCAACCTATGGCCGATCAAATGATCGAGGATCGATTTAGGAATAACCTCGCCGACATGGACAAGGTACCTGACGTGGTTACATCCTTGCCAGAGGTTGGTGGAAACCCAGCTGAGTTCAGCAGCTGGAAGAAAAGTGTTGAACGAATATTAAGGATTTGTGAGCCATGCGCAGGCTCACCGAAATATTTCGGCATCCTTAGTGTAATTCGTAATAAAATCGTAAGAAGTGCTGACGCGGCACTAGAGTCCTAAAGTACCCCCCTTAACTGGAAGGCTATTTCCCGATGCCTTACCATGCATTACGCTGACAAGAGAGACCTTAGCACACTTGAATACCAAATGACCTGCTTAATACAAGGTCGGAAATCTGTGCAAGAATTTTATGATGAGGTTTACTCACATCTCTCACTAATATTAAATAAAATATCCTGCATGGAAATCAGCGAAGAGTGTATGCGTGACAAGGCACTAGACACCTTTGTCAGAGGACTATCAGGCGATCTATCGAGACTTCTCGGCATGAAAGAGCCGGCTGATCTGCCTGAAGCATTGCATTTATGCATCAAGTTAGGGAATCAAAATTTCAGGGCAGCACATGCCAACAGCCAACAGTGCGGCTTTCCTAAACGGCCCACATTACCATCACCGATTTTCGAGATGCCATATCAGCAACGGCCCGCACTTCCACCAAGAAAGAACCCTAATCAGCCATTCTACCCGCACCTTGCCCATCTACCTCAAGCATTCCCTACCTTTACCCGATCTTCCCAACAACCCCAATACCAACAATTTCCCCAATACCAACAATTTCCTCAATACCAACAATTCCCCCAATACCAACAATACTCAAAGAATTCGAACATTCAAAATCCCAATTACGCTCTGCAACAACCCCCTAGACCCAGCCAGTTCAACAATCCTCCACCAAGACCCACCCAACCAAAACCCCCAGTCCCAATGGGCATAGACGAATCTCTCAGGACAAAGAACGTGAATTACATAAATAGACCGACCAATAACTTCCTTGCCGGGAAACGGCCCACACCTCCTTCCAATCAAATACGGCAACCTTTCAAACAAAACAGGGTAAATAACATAGAAACAACAGAAACGGACTTAGGACAGCAATCTGACGAACCAGATGAACAGACATTCCAGGATTATTACAACCAATACACTGCACACGATAACAACACCCTTGACAGCCTCCCTGAAGAAAACACATACGAATTCTCCGACATTAATTTTTTAGGCTAACGAATTCCACGCTACCATATTTCCTATGCAAGGACAGTAGCGGGAAAGTTCTAAATTTCTTAATTGACACGAGTTCAAATAAAAATTACATTCAACCAAATCTCGCGAAAAAACGTATTCCCAACGAGGAAATTTTTTATGCAACCTCAGTGGGAGGAAGCGTTAAAATAACCCACCACACCTTTATTAAACTTTTCGGATTAAAAGACGAAAACCTTAATTTTTTTATATTACCCACACTTAAATCCTTTCACGGTATTCTCGGTAACGACAGCCTAAAACAATTAGAAGCCGTAATTTTTACTTCAAAAAATCATATGCTAATAAAAAACAATAGGGAAATAGGCATTAAACAACAAAAATCAAAATCAGTAAACAATATCGAAATAAGAACAGGCCATCTTACGGATGAACAAACGGGAAAACTTTGATCCGGATGAAAAATTAACGTACACTACCGCGGTAAAAGCCGAAATAAGAACTATAAACCAAGATCCGGTATATTCCAGATACTACCCATACCCAATGTCCCTTAAGGGCGAGGTAGAAAAACAAATATCAAAATTGCTTGAGGACGGAATAATTA
>NW_023462697.1:0-17556 GCF_013731165.1 Rhagoletis pomonella
TGCCTATTTCTCGTTGTTCGCTTCGCGTTGCCGCAGTATTCGTCACAATACCTATAATCGATGATAGTTAGGGGCGGTTGTTAAATGTCTGATTATCACTTCTTGCCGGTTAAACATCATTATCAACGTTTTCGACATCATGCATATAACATGTGATCGATAAAGCAGTATTTGTATTTAACCGGATCTTCTACCTCCGATTTGTGCTATGGCTGAACTGTATGAAATTTCGCATCCAAAGTAACAGAACAGCAAACAGAAACGCAGCTGCGGGTTAGCGCTAAAAGTTAACAAGCTAATTGGATTTTACCACTTTTTTCAATGATAGCACTGAAAAGAGAGTAAGCATCCATATGGATGAAACGATACCATGCAGGTATCGATACTTTTACTTGGAAGTCGAATGGAAGTATCGATACCTTAAAAATATCTTATCTGAAGTATCGATACCTACTCATATCGATACTTTTAGCTATGAAGGTATTCTGAATGAAGTAAATAAGTAAAATTTAGGTTTTTTTTACCGACCACAGAGTAGTGTTGTCTACAGTTTTTTTTATTTCCAAAAGTAACCACACTCATTAACTGTCAAAATGCACAAATCTGTACAAATAAATGTACAAACCGTTTGATCCCTGCTTAATACTGGGTTTACATATAAGTAGATGATCCTAATTTTCGAGCTTAACTCCCTAATCTTAATTAGAAAAAGAGACTAGCCATAAAAAATCGTCCCTCGTTAATCTATAATTATAAAATAATCTCAGATTATCCTCTTTTATCTGCTAAATTAAGGAATTTAAAGATAACTTAATATAATATTTTATTAAAAATTCCTTCGCCTCTTTTTTCTTGCTAGCATCCACTTATCTTTACTTTCATATTGACATTTCTCCTCTTCGCAAAAATAATGGATTAAGCTAGGTGGAATACCGAAAAGTTATCGGTTTAATGTTATAAGTATTATTTTGTAATTACACATTAATGAGGGGATGCGGATGCGAATGCGGATGTCATGTATTTTTAAGAAATAATTTAGGTGGGTAAATTAGGTGATTTAGGTAAATAAAAAATGGAAAGTTAAATAATTTTTAATAAAATTCACCCGAAAATTTGTATTCCGCCCATAGTAAATATGTACATGAAAACCAAAAGTGAAAAGTGAACCGGTTCGGGGAATATTAAACTCATGATAAGACTGAATGTTTTTTAGTACTTGAATTTAATAATCGGAACATTGTACTTAATAAAAACTTTTTGAAGGGTCGTAAATCAAACCTGCGCCACTATATAACAACTCGCACGAGGTGACAAACTTCAAAAACTTGAAACTTGGCAAAATTGTAAATTCTTTTCGATTGACGTTGCACTAGTTGAGAGGACTTCCAGTTATATTTATGTATTTATTTTTATTGCAGTGCAATTATTACTTTTTGCGAATTTCATCGGATGTATCCTCCTGACTTTCATCTTCACAGTCTAGCATCATGGCACAATCGTTGTTTAAACGCCGGTTTTTTTCGAAAGAATTCTTCATTCTCATTCGTTTGGTTGTTTCGGAATTTGTCACGTCATGAGCGTTTTTCGATTTTAGTTTTTGTAACTCATTTTTAATGCTTTCTTCTGTGACTGGTTAGATATACGTCTGTGCACTTACACAATATTCCAGTGACCGAAAATAACAGTTATTTTTTTCGAGTTAAATTTGATCTAATATTTTTATTCCGAAATAAACGTCCTATCCGCATAATAAAGAAATCGCTTATCCAAATTAAACACATTTGGTATCATATGAAAGAGGACTAAAATAGCTTTTAAACGGAAATAATGAATGAAGGTTACCGCCGCTATATATATTTTTTTATAACTTAATACTAAGGAAATTCATGTAAATACATACCTGACCCAATGTTTGTTCTATGGTAATAAATTAACATTTTTATTGAAATATTTTTCAATGTGTGGCTTTCCTCTTTTAGACATTTCAGTTTTAAAGCTATTTAAGTCCTATTTCATTGGATACCAAACTTGTTTAATTTGGATAAGCGGTTTGTTTATTATCCGGAAAGTACTTTTATTTCGGAATAAAAAATATTTGGCCAAGTTTAACTCGCAAAAAAATAACTGTAATTTTCGGTCCCTTCAATATTCGCATTCGCAAAAGATCCGCATTGATTTGTGCGAATGCGAATGTTAAAATTAATGCGGAAGCTCCGCGGTTGCGAATGCGAATATTCGCAACAACCCTGATAGGAAGTAAGTATGTACATATGTAAAAGATTCACACTAAGATTCAGAGATTCTTTGGTATGAATTATGAAGGTTTTCTGAGAGCAAACTAAAAGCGCAGTTACCCACGGGTAAAAACGCAGAACGTGTCAGCTGCCACGATCTATCTTATAACATCTGCGTGTTAACAAAAACTCACCGCCGCATGACCGTGACGTAGACGTTGCATCTCTCTCTTTCTATCAACAGCAAACTTGATATGTTTCTACGTACTTCTACGCTACGTACACATTCGCGGTAACCGCGCTCTAACGGAGTATATAAACCATGTATGTACTAGGGTTGTTACGAATATTCGCATTCGCATTCGCAACCGCGAAGCTTCCGCATTTATTTTAACATTCGCATTCGCTTTCGCATTCGCAATAATCAATGCGGAGCTTTTGAGAATGCGAATGTTGCGCAAGTGCACCGATAAAACGCATATATAGCAAACAAAATGACAAATTGTAGCCAATATTTTTGCCTGTGGTCGTGGGAGTTTTTGTGTAACAAAACTGGTCAAATGTCATATTTATGAACTTTGATAAAAATATCTTTAAACATATTATTTCTTAAGCTATATAACCGAGCTATCAGTGGGCAGTCATACAAGTTCCAACTTCTGCTTGACCTTTGACGTACGTCAAAGAGAACATGGTCTTTTTAACCGACTTCCAAAAAAGGAGGAGGTTATCAGTTCGTCGGAATATTTTTTTTTTTTTTTTATGTATGTTACCGCATAACTTTGGACCACGTCCTTTTGCATCGGAAAGGTAGTGTCTCAGAGGTGGTCCCATACTAATCTGGTTGAGATCCGATCAGTGGATCATGAGATATATATATATATATATATATATATTTTTTATATGGGAGTTGAAGTCGGTTTTTTTTTGCTAAAAATTATTTATTAACAATATTTTTTGTTATCTATGCTTTCAATACCTGCATTGGTTTCTTTCTTTATTATGAGTTTTGTTTTGGACCAATCTTAAAAAAACTACTAGACACAAAAGAAGAAAGTGCGCACTGTAATTCTTAACCAAATTTTCGTGATTTGCTTTTGATGCTACATATGTTCGCTTCAATACTTTCGAATGGGGATCTTTGGGGAATTTATTTTTAGTAAAAATTTAAAGAACAGTAATTTTGTTTACTTATCATGCAATATTTTGTTCGAAATGTACATTGGATCCTTGGCTAAAAACTTCTGTGGTAAAACTGACCCTTCTTTACTATTTAAAGTCAAAGAGTAAGCTCCTTCAATAAGGATTTCCAGCAGGAATGGTCAACGTCTGGCTATAAAAGAATCGGTGCACAAATAATTAAAAAACTACAGGTCTGACCTTTAATAAGATAAGAATTACGTAACTATCTGAGATTCAAATGCTTATAAAAAAACGGGGCATTTTTTTTTTAATAACAATATTCTGATCCGACTCCGCTGACAGCCATGACTTTGAAAACAGAATTTTGTTCAAAATATACATTCCTGGAAAATAATATTTAATTTATTTCCATATCCACCTATTTAGCTCGCTATAAGCACAAATTGTTCAAACCAGTCGCAGAAGAAAGTATTAAAAATTAGTTACAAAAACTAAAATCGAAAAAACGCTGATGAAGTTACAGATTCCCCAAATTCTGAAACAGCCAAAGGAATGAGAATGAAGAATTCTTTTTAAAAAGCTTTAGAAAAACCTGACACATCTAGTTTGGCTTGTAAGCGCTGTTTAGACAACGATCTCGCCATTATGCTAGATTCCAATTGTTGTTTAAAAATAATTAGCTTCCGCATTCGCATCCGCATCCGCTAGTGTTAGCTGTTAGATATTCGCATCCGTATTCGCATCCGTGGATGTCTAAAATTCCACATTCGCAACATCCCTAGTATGTACTATATAATATGGATGTACCTCTGTATGTGTATTCGAAAAATGGTCACTTTGGGCCTTTTGCAGCGATAATGACGAGGTTCGACTTTTTGAAAGTTTTCTCAATGATATTTGATCAGCCTCGTTTGTTCCCAAACAATGTTTGTTGGCATAAATATGTACATATAGTACATGTCAACATTATTGTTATTTTTATGATTTTTCAACGATATTTGCTTTTATTTTTACATATGTATGTGTGTATGTTTGTATGTACATATGTTTATGTTAGGGTGTTCGATTATTCGCCTTTTTTACAACACGGGGTTTCGAGCTTTTCAAAAAATTAATAATAGTAATAATAGATCGGCGCTTACACATATGTTAGTGTTTGGCCGAGCTTCTCCTCCGTTTTGTGGCGTGCGCCTTGATGTTGTCACACAAAGCGGAGGGACCTACAGTTTTACGCCGACTCCGAACGGCGACTGTATTTTTATGAGAAGCTGTTTTTCATGGCAGAAATACACTCGGAGGTTTGCCATTGCCTGCCGGGGGACGTCCGCTGTTAAGAAAAAACCTTTTTTCTATATTTTTTTTGCGATGTTGCTTTGGCCAGGGCTTGAGCCCAGGTGTTATTCAAAAAATTGCCTTTGAAAAAATCGGTTGCAGATTTTTGAATTAAGAACCAAATCGGGTTTCTTTTACATAGTTTTCATAGTTAGTGAAAATGCTTATGCTGGTATGAAGTGACCAAAAATTAAAATAAAGCTATTAACAATAAAGATATCTTCTATTAAGAAAAGCGCAAAGTGAAATAAGTTCAATTTTCTTTTAGATCAAAAGTAAAACAAATAAACACCAAACGGCCCTATTTTAACTTTATTAATACTTTATTACACTTCTTCGGATTTTTTCGGATTGAGTAGTAAAAAAAAAAGGCGTGAGTACTAAGTACTCATGAAATTTGATGTGTAAACATATGCGTACGGCAAAGCGTAAAAGTACGTTTGCATAAATATGTATATCAATCAAAGCTCGTTTGTTAATCACCCTATTTACACATACAAATCTCAGATCATTAGCCGTTAAATTTGTTGTACTTTTTATTCTCACAACTCAAGGAAAAGCTAGGTTTCTTCTCTGTGCGACCGCAATAACTTTTTTCTGCTATATTAAGTAATTTTAGAATATTTTAACTTAATAGTTTATTAAGAATACCTTCACAAACTTCTTTTCTTTGCAAGCGTCCATTTTTGTTTACTTCTACATTTCACATTTCTCCTCTTCTTCGCGAATATAATCGATAAAACTAGGTTGGATAAAGAAAAGTTATCGGTTTAATCTGAGATTATTTCATTTTTAATTCTTTTAATACATGATATTATTGGAATGATTACTAAAATATGATACTTGTAAATACTTGTGAATTGAAAACACCGCATCAATTAGTATTTTTGAGCTTGTAGTTTGAGCATTTAAATTAGTGTATATTCCTAAATTTAGTTTTTCTTTTAGGAATTTGATCTGTGGTTCTGCTTCATATGTCGCTAAGTTTACATTGAAGTCATGAATGCTGGGCTAGGCATTACAGCTTCGTAAATTTCACCCTAGCGATACCAAAGATGTATACACATCAAAAAAGTATACAATAGAAATCTGTTGAATTTTGTTTCAATTATCTACTTATGACTAGAGAAATTGTGCAGTTTCTTAGTTCTTATATTCTATGGGGACACTTTAAAGCATTTGAGTCACCAGTAAGTGTGAGTAAATGAAGCTAAAATTATCAATGTAGCTTACTGCAACAAGGTCGCAAGAATTGCGATTCACTCCGGGAAATTCGGGAAAAAATATTCTTCGATAAAAATCTTGGACCACCTTAGTGTACATACCAACATCAGAAAGCATGTAGTTGCCGCCACTCTATTATGTAATCAATTAGGGCTCGCTTGACCGTGTGGCGCTCAGCGTCCAACACATACTATTGCTGCAATATACAAATATTTTTTAACCGACTTCCAAAAAAGGAGGAGGTTATCAGTTCGTAGGAATATATTTTATTTTTTTTTTATGTATGTTACCGCATAACTTTGGACCACGTAAACCGATTTCGATAATTCTTTTTGCATCGGAAAGGTGGTGTCCCAGAGGTGGTCCCATACTAATCTGGTTGAGATCCGATCAGTGGATTATGAGATATATATATATATATATTTTTTTTTTATATGGGAGTTGAAGTCGGTTTTTTTTTTGCTAAAAATTACTTGTTGTATGAATGTTCAACGGTACACACTTGCTACTATGGTGTTCAAAGCAGTACATACCGTCGCCTGGGTAAAAGATTGTCGACGATACATATTCATAAACACGCAAGCATACGGATCAGATTTTTTTGCACTATGAGCTTTTGATTTTAACATGCCGCCATTTCTTGCTGGACGCCCGTTGCTCAACCGTTCGTCCATACATCCATTTGGCGTAGTAAATCGAAAGCAAGTTTTCTAGTTTGGGTATTTAGTTTATTGCACTCTTAGTTGTTGGTCGCAGCCGAAGTGTGTCAAAAGATACGAGTTTTAAGTTGCTTTGTTTTGTTTTGTTTTTAATTATGTATTTTCATTTTTAATTTGGATTTGTTTTGATTATGTATTTGACGCGCAGAGTCTGATTAAAGGTCCCCACACTCACCGACGTGTACGTATGCCGTGTCTGTTTGACGTAGCAACATATAAAATTTACTGTTTGATAGAGAGAGAGAGAGGCACGCTTAACCGTCGCACGTACACGGTGGTGAGCAGCGTTGCCAGGTTTACGTTTTTAACGTCATTTGGACGTTTTTTGTGTCCTGTTGACGTTTGGACGTTTTTTGTGTAAAAAATGACGTTTTTTAACTTCCCAGTAATTTTTCTCTATGCACAATATATTCAATGTATAGCGTACTATTTGCTTGTAGAGTACATAAGTACCTACGCTCACACTTTCGGCAAATTTGTTACTAAATCTTGTAAGTAGAACCGATTTGAATTATTTTCTTAATAAATCTTTACAAGCTTTGTTTTTGGCAGCAGGTGCCTCAAAGATATTTATTCTATGGACATATATGACTTAAATATGATGCAACAAAGTTTGAAATGTGGATTTATATTGTGTTAGTTATATAATGAGCTAGGCTTTTATGAAAAAATAATAAACATTAAATAAACAAAAGAAAAACAGCCAAAATCGATCAAAATGTTGACGACTTAATCAGCTGATCACAAGTGTATGTATAAAATGATTTTTATATTAACGATCTCAAACTAGTTTACAATAGTGGTATTCACCAAATTGTTGTCAACAGTCGTTGCTTGAGCTCATCTGCTGTTTTGCCAGAGTGCCAGGCCACTTGCTCACTTTGGTGAGTACCACTAATGAATTTTAAATGTGCTCTGTCAAAATGACATTTTAATATACCTTACGTACATATGTACCTTTGTGTACAATTAACGAACAACATACATGGAAAATACGTTTTTGGGTAAGAAATGACGTTTTTTCAGACCAAGAGGGACGTTTTCTCATGCCGAAAACCTGGCAACACTGGTGGTGAGTTTCCATTTACATGGCGATCTCATAAGTTTGATCGTGTCAACTGACACGTTAACGTACGTGAGTGTGGCTGACACGATCAAACTTATGAGAGCGCCATGTAAACGAAAACTCACCACCGTGTATGTGCGACAGTTACGCGTGCTTCTCTCTTGCTCTATCAACAGTGAATTTTATATGTTGCTACGTCGAACAGACACGGCAGACGTACACGTCGGTGAGTGTGGGTCAATAATGATAGAATACAAGATTGCGCCAATCGAGCTGAGAGCAACTGGCCGTGACGTCAAAATATACCAGAATGAGAGAGCAAGACGAACTCGACAAGAAAAAGACGAAGCATCGAACAAAAGGCAGTATTGCCAAGTTTTGAATTTGAAAAAGCACCAAATTTTTATTGGTGTCTTTTATGGACTTTATATGAATACATAATTTTATTGTAAGGACGTCGATTCAAATTAATAAAAATCAATGTTTCTTGCACAACGGTCGATTTCTTCTGGCATGATTGAAGGTGCTGCACATACATATTTCGTTGTCGCTCATGATTGTCACTGTGCCATAATTTTGTTTAAATTTTTGTAAAATTGCTTAGCACACTTGCGATTGCTATAAATTTTGCTTCCATTTTTTTTAAGATTTTCTAATTTGAATTCTTCAAACTAAAAACAAAAGCACCAAAAACGCACCAAGCACAAAACTCAAAAATTTTCCCGTTTTGAATACCCACTAAATTTGGTGCGAAAAGCATCAAGTTGGCAACAGTGAATGTAAACAAAAGTATATTATGACGTCAGCGATTGGGTGGATGCTGTCAAATCAACGAAGAGAGGGTTAGCGGTCCGCGACTGGCGTGACCTTTATTTTCTGGATCGTGAGTGTGGGCACCTTAAGGCGTCGAAGTCTAGCTGCCGTACCCAGACAAAAGCGTTGTCGTTTTCTGACGCCTAGCGTTAACGCCAAAGTGCCATACCTAAAAAAAAGCGTCAACGCTACGTCAAATGCAGAAATCACGCCAACAATAAGCATATAACAACATAAGCACGAAAACAAGTAAGAGCAGCGCTGTCTTCGGCTATGCCGAAGGCTTCATACCTTTCATAAACATCTGAAAAATTTACTTTAACAGATTACTGCATTTGAAAAAATTTATATATTCACAGTATACATAGATAGAGGAGATACATATATAAAAAATCATATCTAAATAATCAGAGGTATGGAAGATATACCTTAATAGCACCAATCTAAGTGATTTTCACTGCTGTGTGATCGGTATGTAAACCGGTAACACAATTTAATGGGTTAAGCTTCCTACATAAAGGAGATATATCGCAAAAACTGGTATCTGAACAATCAGTGGTGTAAGAGATAAAGCTTATACAGCATGGATTTTGACGATCAGTTGTATGCGAGCTATATGTAAAAGTGACCCGATCCTTGTTATTCTCACTGTAAGTTTTCTGTTGATAATGGGTGGAAGTATTTCAAAATTGCATGTTCCTATCTGCATAAATGGAGGAGTTATAACGAAAATTCTCATAACGGAACAATCAGTTATATGGGAGATATATGTTATAGTGACCCGATCTTTGTTATTTTCACTGTAAGTATTTTGATAGTACTGGGTGAACACGATGCAAATTTTTATGTTCCTAGCAGCATAAATGCAGAAGTTATGGCGAAAAATCTCATATCTGAACAATCAGTTGTATGGAGGCTATAGGTTATAGTGACCGGATTATCGCCATTTTCACTGAAAGTATTCTTTTGATAATGAGTGACAACAGTGCAAAATTTCATGTTCCTAGCTACTTAAATGAAGGAGTTATACCGAAAAATCTTATATCTGAACAGTCAGTTGTATGGGAGCTATAGGTTATAGTGACCCGATCTTTGTAATTTTCATTCTAAGTTTTCTGTTGATAATTGGTGGAAATACCGCAAAATTCCATGTTCCTATCTGCATAAATGGGGGAGTAATAATGAAAAATCTCATATCTGAACAATCAATTGTATGGGAGCTATATGTTATAGTGGTCCGATTCTTCCGGTTCTGACAAATGATTAAGACATTATAAAAATACACCCACTTACCAAATTTCATCCGGATATCTCGAAAACTGAGAGACTATATTGCATACAAACAGACGGACAGACGGGCATGGCTAAATCGACTTAGCTCGACGTTCTGATCAGTTAAGTATACATTTTAGTGGGTCTATCTCTTCTTATTCTGGTACTTACAAACATCGTACCAAAGTTATAATACCATTTCATGCTCATGAAAGGTATAATGACAGTTTCGCCGTTTTCTGCAGCCAACTTCAATAGCTTACGCCCTGTCAAAATCGGTTTTCCAACCGCTCAGCGTTGACGCCACGTTGTTTCGGTATGCTTCATACAAATTGTATGGACATGAGAATTTTTTGACAGCCAGACAACGCAGATTCTTTTGTTTAAGTATGGCAGTAAGCGGCTAACAAAGCTGCTTACCCTACTTACGCACATACATACATACATATTACACTAGTTTACAACCAAAAAACCTGAGAACGAAACCATCCAATTCCCATGTAACCTCGGACGATGAGTACGAAATTCACCTAATTTGATTCTGTTATTTATACCATGTTCTGGACGACATCGAAAACATGTTTTGGTTGCTTAAACGTGTTTTCGACCTAAAACGTGTGTTTTCGTCCATGTAAACTCTGTCAAACGAAAACCAGTTTGTGCTGAAAACTACTGGAAAAGTCACGTTCCACTCATTCCAATCGGTGTCTGAACTAGTTTTTTTTTTTATTATTCATCGAAGTGGAAGTAATATTTTATCATCTTTAATAAGCCATTTCGGATTTATTGTTAATTGGCTAGCCAAAGTAAAATAAGAATAAGAGTAAAAGGTTGTTAACGAAAAGAAAATGAAGGATAAGTGTTTTGCTTCTGTTTTTGTGTAGCAAAACTGTAATCAAAGGAAGTAAGAAATGTCAACGAAAACACTAACAACCTCACACCGGTTCACAGGCTTCAGCCCACAATCCCAAAACTCGTTTCCAAAGTTTTTTCGTTGTCGGTCAGAACAGGGTATTAGTTTCTAATATCTAAAGAATCCGTTAACTAAAACAAATGATACGAAGTTTTCCTGTTTTTCCACGTAACTCTTTGACCGTTTTATTTTTGAAAATGGGGTTAATGTACTACATATATTCTATATAACATACTATTGAAAACGACACCAAAACTGAATGCGTGTCTCTACCAGAACCAGAGTTATGAGTATTCGAAATTTAGTATCTGAAAGGAAGCTCGAGAAAAAATCTATTTTTCCGATAGCACACAGAAAACCGTTGCTCTACACTTTTATAATGTGTTCATAAACTTGTAAGTGTAAAAATAAAATTTAAAAGAAATTATTCATTATTCATGATTATATACACTAACTAAAAAACTACTGTTATACCTGTTTTTGTATTAAGTGCGTTGAATCTGTACGATCCACAAGCAGTTATATTTCCTGATCTGGTTTTGAGTTAGCTTTTGGATATAGGTGTGGGATATGCCAATATTTATATAAAAAAAATTGCTCGCCATGTTTTTGGAGGTAAAAAAAAATATGTATATTTTTAAAATATATAAGAAAACGACTTCCGAAAAAAATTTTATTCGCTTCTTAAAACTAACATATTTACAAAATATATGAGCAAATCTCACGAGTTGTAAATTTTTGGACAAAAACGTGTTTTTGGTCAAAAATGGAAGCAGACTTTTGTATCTTAGAAAATTTATTATCTTCAGTTTTGTAAAAA
Source organism: Rhagoletis pomonella (assembly GCF_013731165.1). Lineage (NCBI taxonomy): Eukaryota > Metazoa > Arthropoda > Insecta > Diptera > Tephritidae > Rhagoletis > Rhagoletis pomonella. Next base: position 11,537 of record NW_023462697.1, read on the forward strand.
GAATAAGATTCCAACGCGGGATTGTATTTAAACGAAAATTTGAAAAAGATATACTGAAAAAAGGGAAAATAACCACTCGTGCTCTTCCACGATAGCACCATAGATAGATAGTTAGTTGGGTATGGCACTACGGCCGGTAGGTGTATTGTGCCCCAATCACAGTAGCACCATACGCAGTCATCTAACACGTTTACTCGCACGCCTTAACTTAAAAGTCATATTATTCAAGAGTAATTAAACATTGGCGTGGGAGAATTTTACACAATATTCCTTAAGCACATATGTACATATTATTACTTTCTTCATGTTTATAACAATTTTAGAATGAGTTTCGATTTGGCCAATAAAAATAGTAAAAATGGAATTTCAGTTTCTCAAATCATATCTTTTACTCAATGTATTTTTTTTTCATTTGGTGGCACACTAGTTCTATTACAATAGAACAGTGATTCCCAAAGTGGTCCAGTTGGACCCCCAGGGGTCCACGGGTGACTCGACGGGGGTTTACGTTGGCGTGAAAAAATATGGGGGTGCACGAGTTATAAGTGAGGGTCCACGAAAATTATTCTTATGGTTGCTTGGTAGCCTCTATATTTAACTAAAATTTTTTTGAGTGGTGTATAGTGCTCTTGACGCACTTCTGCACTTACCGTCACTTTGTGTCTTCATACGTGTGGGCGCCTTAAAAGCCACCTGTAGACTAAAACCGAAACGGACGTTGGTATAACTCTCAGTAGGGCGAGGCGGAAATTGCTGGCGGCAGAGATTTGAGCATTTGAATAGAGATTCAATGCCACAGGATAGTACGCCACCATTACCTTTGTTGAAGAGATTCTATAATATTAAGTTCCTTGAGACTGAATGCTGGTTGAATTCCAGCACTGAGCCAGGACTCATACATTACTGATTGCTCCAAAACTGACTCTGGGTCGGGATCTGGGGTCATTTTCGAAGTTAATGGTAATAAGCTTTTTGAGTTTGGTGCTTGGTGTGTTTTTTGGTGCTTTTTTTTTAGTTTGACGACACCAAATCTGCAAATCTCAAAAAAATGGAAATTAAATTTAAGCAATTGGAAGTTTCGTAAGGAATTTTACAAAAATTAAAACAAAATCATGGCACAATGACAATCATAAACTAGAGAGCATATGAATGTCAAAAAATATGCCAGAAAGACATACGGTAATTTGCCATTGCCTGCAAAGATGTCCATGTTACTGGGACCAAGAATCGATCTGTAGACTTTTAGTTTGGGCTGAATTTGTTATAGAAATCAAATTTTGTTATGCTTATGGTTTGAAGCGGTCGTTTCTTTAGTTCACGAGATCATAAGAGGCTACAGTGTGGATTTAAACTTCCACATAGTTCATGAAACTTAATTTTTTGTTTTTACTTTCGTTTGATAGGAATTGTAGAAAAATTAAGCACAACGAAGAAAAATTAATATTTAAACTGCACAAATCTAAGCTGGACACAGAAGTTAGAAAATAAGAACAAAAATATTTACGTCGCCTCGTTTGGACAAAAATATTCGAATTTATAGAAAACAATGAATTCGATCGCCGAGCAAGCAACATTAATTTTTAACCGACTTCCAAAAAAGGAGGAGGTTATCAGTTCGTCGGAATATTTTTTTTTTTTTTTTTTTTTTTATGTATGTTATTGCATAACTTTGGACCACGTCAACCGATTTCGATAATTCTTTTTGCATCGGAAAGGTAGTGTCTCAGAGGTGGTCCCATACTAATCTGGTTAAGATCCGATCAGCGGATCATGAGATATATATATATATATATTTTTTTTATATGAGAGTTGAAGTCGGTTTTTTTTGCTCAAAATTACTTGTTATTAATTTGAATCGTAATACCTACAATAAAATTTGTTATGCATATAAAGTCCATTACATCTCAATAAAAAATTTGGCGCTTTTCTCGAAAAAAAACGCGATTTTTCTTGGGTTTTAGTGCTTTTTCAAATTCAAAACTTGGCAACACTGAGGCTGAGGTATGTGCAATCCTCAAAGCCATGGACTACGTGGTGGAAAATAGGTGGAGGAGGGCAAAGAGTTTACGTGACTGCAGGGACAGCCAAGCTGCACTTAAAGTATTGGCCAGCCCTCTAACTAAGTCCTTTCAGACTTGTTCGGAAATGCAAATCTCTATTAAATTATGTTCGTAAACATAAGGAGCTTTCTTTACTTTGGGTGCCAGGTCACTCGAGATTACCCAGGCATTCCTCGATCTGCAACCAGCTATAGCACTCCCCACCTCGGCCATCGAAGCCATTATCAGAAACGGAGTGAATACTTCGCTTATCAATGACTGGAAAGCATCGAGGGGATGCAGGTGGGAAACCCGATGTTGCCTTCAATCCAGAAGGGCTATTTAGTTTTTTGCTCTCATTGATAGACGGGACTGCATACTACTTGTTGGACTGCTGACTGTTCACTTCACTTGTCACAAACACCTGAATGCGATAGTCGTAAATGAAAACTCTATTTGCCCATCCTGCCTTGAAGAGGATGAGACGGTGGAACATTTTTTGTGCTTCTTGCTTGCTTAGTTGTTTGTCATAGATTGTTCTAGATTCGGTATTTTCGCTATTGCCAGTTTCTGAGGCAAAAAAAACTTTTCGGGTTTGTTGTTTCAAGTTTTGTGTTTTAAAAATGTGAGTGAAAAATATTTTTCGCATCACTTTAAAACACGGAGCGATAAAAATAAAAATGATGCCATCGTCACAAATAAACTATTTTACAAATACGCCGAATGCAAATTCATGAGTGAGCCGAACATGTGAGGAGTTTATGGTGAAGAGAATGTGAATAACGCCCCCGGGTGAGAGAGTACTTTGATGACTTTACGAGCTCTGTTTTTTTAAACTTGCAAGTGAGTAATCTGTTCTTTTTTTTTTCTCGCAAAAGTGTAATTTTTCAACGTTTAATTTTAACATTTTGAAGTATCTAAAATTATTACATTTAAAAAAATCTTAAAATTTCAAAAATAACAAAATAGTTGCGACAGATATTCAGCATGTAGGCATTTTTATACCCGAGCACACTTGTGCACAAGGATATTATAACTTTGTTCACATAACGGTTGTTTGTAACAGGCAAAACGAATCGAGATAGATATAGACAAATGTATACTTAAATGATCAGAATGAAAAGAGAAATCGATTGAGCGGTGACTGCCTGTCCGTCCGTCTGTCCGTCTGTGCACACGATAACTCGAGTAAAAATTGAGATATCTAACGAAACTTTGTACGTGCACTTCTTTCGGGCGTAGGACGGATGGTGTTGAAAATGGGCATAATCGGACAATAACCACGCCTACCTCCCGTATAACGGTAATTTTCCGATATACTAAAACTGCGATATTTTAGTAACTACTGAAGATAATTCACTCAAAATTGATATTTACAATAATTTTTAGAGGAAAAATAAGAATATTATAAATTTTTGGAAAATGGGCGCAGCCACGCCCACTAATGGTCACATGTGTATATCTTGGAAACCGCTGCACCAATTTCTTCCAAACTTGGCACATTTGTTAGCCTTGCTACAGCATATCAAATTTTTGAATCGGACAACAACCACGCCTACATCCCATATAACGGTAATTTGGAGAAATAAGAAATCTTCGATAAATCAGTAAATATTAAAGCTAATTTATTCAAAACTGATGCTTGCAACAATTCTTTACCAAGAAATACGTTTATGATAAAATTTTGGAAAATGGACGTGGCACCGCCCACTTATGATCACATATATGAATCTCGGTAACTGTTCTACCAATTTGTACCACATTCGGTGCGGTTATTGTGCTTGCTACATAGAAGCAAAACGTTGAAAATTATTGAAATCGCACGGATTGAGGCCGTTTTTCATATAAAGGTAAATTTCAGAAATGCTTGAAACTGCAATATTTCGAAATTTAAGTACACTTATTTACTCAAAATTGATACACCCCGGCTTACCATGTAGCGGTAGCTTTCGGAAAGGTGAAAACCATGTATTTAATACTTACGCCGGGTATTTAATGATCGGAACTTAGACTTTCTTACTTGTTTTTTTTTTTTACTTTCGTGGTAAACTCTTGAAACTTCACGGATATGTTTGTTTTTGATGCCAACGTTCATTTTCTCTAATATGAACTGGCTTTGTGAAAACTTTTCAAAGTTATTAAAAAAAAACAATTGTGATTTTTTCGACTGACAATGAAAAAATTAGTACTTTCGCTACTTTTTCGCCTAAATAAACGCTTTACAAAATTGTTCAAATACTAGATTTTTTTATTGTACTCGTTTCTGGAACTCCATTGATTGAAATAAAAGCAAGAAGAATACTTTAGCGGTTTTTTATGCCGAGAGAAGGGAGTGACACTAAAAAACAACTCGTGAGATTTGCTCATATAGACAGGAATTGATACCATCTCTGGTTAACACTAATCTCCAGTTAAACATCGTTACCGTCGTCATCGACACAATGTTATATGCATGGAGTCAGCAACGTCGGTAACGACGTTTAACTGGGGATTAATGTTAACCAAAGGTGGTGAAAACGGCCCTAAAAGTAAGTTATTCGCACGAGAGTAAAAATAATAATTTTTGCATTGACCACATTTAAGTTTAACAAGTTACAAGTAACAAGTTATTTAGAGTTATAAATGGGAATTATATACATAGATAAATAACAGAAAGAAAACAAATAATTTTTAGCAAAAAAAAACCGACTTAAAAAAAATATATACAAATGGGGCGTTCTTTGTCAGAAAAGCCACCCCCCCCCCCCCCCCCCGTCCCTGCACACTTTAATTTTTGAGATAAATTAATGATTTTGGTCTTAAATCTTAAATTTTTTCTTAACTAATCTAGTTTTTTATGCCGTATGGCGAATTTTGATACTTTTGTGATTTATAAGCGTTTTGGTCACTTTTTTGGCCAAAGATGAGTACGAAAAAACTAAAAAAGCGAAGAAAACTATTTGGGTGTCTTTTTTTCTTTTTTTACAAAAACAAAAATATTTAAACTTTTAGAAATTTTAAAAAGTTAACCCTTTTCGGCAAAAGTGGTTAAAAAAATATAAAATTTAATACTTTAACAATTATTCTATCCATAATAAGTCACCCTAGGAAAAAATTTCGTAGAACTAAACTTACTTTGAATTTGCCAAAAAATACCAATAACATAAAAAAAATGTCAATTTTTGGTTTTGCATTTGGCAATTTTGTTGCAAAATACAGTGTTCAAAAAAATCTGAAAATTCGCATCCATGTTTTGTAGCATAATTTAAGCATTTTTTGTTAAATGATTAAATGTTGATTTCTCGATTTCATTTATAAATTTCAAATCTCACCATAATATAATAATAGATTGGCGCTTACACATACATATGTTAGTGTTTGGCCGAGCTTCTCCTCCGATGTGGAGTGTATAAGTTTTTATAAAATATAGATTCCGCAAACAACAAAGCTGCAGGAGCTGACGGCCTGCCAGCCGAACTATTCAAGTACGGCGGCGAGGAGCTGATGAGGTGCATGCATCAGCTCGTATGCAGAATATGGTCAGATGAACGCATGCCGACGACTGGAATTTAAGTGTGCTCTGCCCAATACACAAGAAAGGCGACCCCGCCATACGCGCCAACTACCGCGGAATCAGTCTTCCAAGCATAGGTTATAAGGTCTTATCGAGTGTATTGTGCGAAAGACTGAATCCCACCGTAAACGAGCTGATTGGACCTTATCAGTGTGGCTTTATGCCTGGAAAATCCACCATAGATCAGGTATTCACAATACGCCAAATCTTGGAAAAGACCCGCGAGAATAGGATCGACACACACCATCTATTTGTCGATTTCAAAGCCGCTTTCGACAGCACGAAGAGAAGTTGCCTTTATGCCGCGATGTCTGAATTTGGTATCCCCGCGAAACTAATACGGCTGTGTAAAATGACGTTGAGCAATACCACCAGCTCCGTCAGAATAGGGAAGGACCTCTCCGAGCCGTTTGATACCAAACGAGGTT
>NW_023462698.1:0-17556 GCF_013731165.1 Rhagoletis pomonella
CAACAGAAACAAATATACTAAAAAGGCCGCGTAAGCAAAACTTTCAGCAGGCTGCACAAGCGACGCTACAGAAGATATTTTATTAAAATTAGCTTCATTTCCCCAAACGATTAATCTCGGAATACCCGAAATGGATGAAGTTAAAGTGGATGTAAGTGGAGAAATGAATGTACCCAAAGAGCAACAAAAGTCTCAATTTGATTTCAAAAGGTTCATACATAAATTAATTACAAATATATAAAGTGGTTTTAATTAAGAAACAACTGATTTTGATTGTGTTAATCATAACCGTAGTTTTTGGACACTGCAAAAAATACCGAGCCCACTGGAAATTGTACAACTAACGCGCAAATACATTCGGCCATGGTCGGAGTTTATGAACACTGCTAACTTTAAGGCTGCAGCGAGTATGCCACGTTTGACGAGTCGATTTATCCGGAACATCACATACTTTCAAAGCAATTACATCTTTATTTTTGTTATACTGATGATATACTGTCTGTAAGAGCTTAGAAATCTGAAACTTTAGGATAAAATCAAAAGTTTACCTTTTTCCTTTGAAGCATTACCTCACCTTTAATCTTACTGGTTTTGGCTGCTGTGGGCTTCGTTAGTCATAGAATTAAGAAGACACAAGCTCCCGTCAGTATTTTTGGACACCAATTATCAACCAATCACCAAATAATGGTTGTGAATATAGCCTCTGCTCCTATATTATTTATAGCAGGTGCAGGCGCGGCACTATTCTGGACACTGGGTTCGTACTCCAGCTTATATTGTCACTCATTTGCACTCACGCATTTGCAATGTAAATATGTTGATTTATATTTTTGTAGGGGCTTCTTGCTTTGTCATCTCTTTGCATGCCATATTCTACAATATCGATGCAATTGTAACTGAAGAGAACGAGGGATTCCTAGCAGAAGTCGTGTAAACAAACCCCGAACATGTAAACACTTAATATACATACTATAAAAAAAATTCAGCCACATGTTTAAAAATATTCATTTACCAAAATTTAATTATTAATAAATGTACATACATACATTTATCTTAATATAAAAACAGATCCGGGGCCTTAACTCCTGAATGATATTTTATAATCATTTAAAATAAACAATATGTACAATTTTGTAATATGAGAGTATGTGCACATACATACATATCTAATGCTAAAAACTCTACATGCCAGACTTATACATTCAGGTTCTGCAATTAACAAACCAGTACAGGCGGCTCTGCAATTTCAACCACTCACTGAATTCAAATTGTATAGTGCTGAAATTCGGGAGTAAATTGCAGAACCTGCTTGGCAGTTAATTTTTATATAAAAAATATTCGCCCTCATTGCGAGAGTTGTGTCGAATGCAAGTCGTTTTTCGAGAGTCGAATCGTATCGAAAATTGCACGTCATTGCCTAAAATTTCCACTCGGCTAGTGTATTAAAATATTGTCGTATCGTACAATTTAGCCTAATTTACGACTACGGAGTGAGGCTGAATATGTATGTACATGCGAACATACAGCCTAAAAACAAAAATTCAACCTGAACTGTAGAACCTTGCAGCATGAGAGCCTAGGAAATTCTTTAATAAAACGAAAGCATAAATTCAAGCCCCTACATAGTATTTGGCATACATCACCCAACTGTTCAGCTATGGAAAAACTAAAAATCGATAGTACTTTTAACGATGATTCCAATAATATAAATATTTTTCGGCGCAATTGAAAATTACAGAAGATATAAGAGGTTAAAATAAAATGTTTAGATATTTTAAAATATTAATATTTTCTAAAGTACATAACCGATTAAAAAAATAATTATGTCAAAATAAAGACAATTAATTTAGTATAAAAACTGTACATGCTTGTTTATATATTGTAAGTCAAAAATATTAAAAAACAAAAAGTTTCATAATTGTTTCATAAAATAACCTATTTTGTAAAAAAAGGCAATAGGCAAAGCTAAAGAAATTTATATTCGGCCCTATCGCGAATTTCACGTGAACAAATATTCACAAAAATTATAAAGCAAAACAAAAAAAAATTTTCCCAATTTGTTTTTGTTTTTCCATACAAAATACATTGGGCGGTAAGAGAAAAGCGTGAATAACTTTCGTCTCGAAGCATTGCGGCAAAATTTTTTTTGCAAATTACTAATAGAACGTACAACCATATTAGCCCAAAACGCGATTTTAAAGCCATTGAGATGTCAGTGATATTTAAGAAATGCTTAATAACTTTTATAAAAAAAAATGTATGGCCAAATAAAAAATAAAAGTGGGGAAAAAACACCATCATTCTCTGTCTAAAATATGAGCCGAATCGTTTTTACCAATCGCGAGAAAACAATTAAAATCTACACAATTTCGAAAAATGTTAATAGCTATAACTTCCAAAATAATTCGATTTTCGAAAAATTGTGAAACTTGTATTTTTCTTTTATCGTTGTGAAGCATAAACAGATAATTGCACAAAAAGCTCGATCTATCTATATAGTAAATTAAGTATATTGGACTATAGTTGGAAGTTATCAGTGCTGATTCAATGCAATACTTTTATTTTTATAGCTAAATTAAAAACATACGTATAGTTCACGAACAACTTATTAATCGGACACAGTTTAAAACCATGTCATGTAGTTTTATTTTCAGTTTGCAAGATTTAAAAAATATACTTATGTATGTATTTATAGGTTTGGTTTTTTCTCTCGGTCGCTTGAGAAGTTTCGGAATGAAAGTAACCTTAGTTTTTTATTTAATGTTGTGGATTTAGGATGATGTTGCACTGATGTTTGAAGTTGATGGTGACTTCGTTATTCGTTGTGCATGTATACCTCGCAATACTCGATTTCCGCACAAGAACGTAAATATTGCTATTGGAATGAGCAAACGCAGTGTTTGGAACATGTTTAAGTTGAACCAAAAAAACTACAAATAACGCCAAAATGCCACCAAAACCCGCATGAAAACCAATTGTACAGGGTGCGAACGAAAAGTTGGAGACGTTTATACCCAGCTTGACCCAGAAAATGAATAGCAACACCAAGGGTGTTAAGCATAAACCGGTGAATACATCTGAAACAAAACGAGGCGGACGTTTTTCGGGAGGACGGAACAAATGTTCTATTTCCGGCAACATGCTACGAATTGCTTGCTTCTTCCTTGTCTCTAAATAAAGATTTAACGATATACTTAGGTAATAAGATATACATATAATACTTACCGTATTCATGGGAAAATTTTAGCTGAACGTTCGCTACGTGCCACTGGAATGAATTTGAGATTGACGCATCGCCAATAATCAAGTAAAGTTCATATTCCCCCGATTTGTAATCGAAATCTGCACCATGTGAACCTACATCCATGTCGAACTTGTAAGCTTTGTTACTATCTTGTTCTGCAACGAATATAATTTCCTCTTTGGTATCTGTATTGGTAAGCCGCACAAATGCCTGATGAACTGAAATTACCTGCGAAATATAAAAATTTATGCCGGTGTAATCGGTATTAATAATTTTTAAGGAACCTTTGTTGTGCCTTCATCTATAAGTACAGATTTTAGCAGCAGTTTTTGGGTTGTGTCAGCCTTTAATGTATGTGGCAAAGTTTGCGGATAGGTGACACTTTGCTTTTTTACTGCTGAGCTCGCGTCTGATTCTGCAACACCAACTTCCAGAGAATGCACTTTTATTCGTCCAAGTACCTTGAATTGCAATGTCTGAGTGTATATGTTGTCCGCGTTGATTTCTGCTAAGTATATGCCACGAGTGGGTTTATAGTTCGATAGCTGTGCTGCATGAACAGTTTTGTCGGATGACTTAGGCACGAACTGAACTTTTTCGGCAAGTACGGTATTATCTTTTTTCAACAATATTTTCCCATAAATATTTTGGGGTGCTGGAGTTAAAGATTTGCCCAACAAATCAACAATCTTTACGTTCAGTACATGATTGTCAGACTGTAATTGACCATTTCCTATCAATTGAATACAGATCGGTGCAATTTTTTCCGCTGTTCCCAAAGTTTTCAATGCTTCAATAAGCAAATGTGCACCTTTAGCCGATTGCACGGATCTACGATTAAGAAAGTAGGTAGCAAACTTCACAGCTTGTTCCGCGTTTAAGGGTGCTGCTTTCTTAAAAGTATCTGTTACTCGAAATATTCCATTTACGACCAAGGCAGTTATGCTAAGACCGCCTTCAAATTGTAGCATTTTTCCATCTACTTCGTCGGCTTGAACGACGGCATCTTCGACACGATCAGCCACAAACGCTGCACTAGGACCCAACTCACTTGCGACGTTGAAAGCATAACCGAAACTAACGATTGAATCATCTTTCTTTAGTAAATCCTGCAGAGATTTTACAAGTTTCGCTGTATTTTGTTCATCAATTTGCACACCCAGAAGTTTGTAGCTCATTACACGAAAATAAATTTCCTGAGTTGAACTAAGTTCGGACTTCAAAGAATTGTACACTTTCGATAATAGTTCTTCCGGCAATTTATCCTTGCATTGTATATTTTTGCTCGCCCCAACGAGGTAAAAATCTTTCTCATAAGCCTACAAAAATACATGTGTAGATATAATTAGTCAGAAGCTTAGATAAATATCTAAATTCAAAAAGCCTGTCTCACATTTAATTTTGAATCCTTATGAAGTGTGCGTAGTTTTGAGCACAAATCCGTCGTTTCCTTTGGATCAGTTAATTTTATATTTAGCGTCGAGTAGTAAATAGCTTGCAGGTCATTCGACATTATTGCATCGTCAAAAACACGCTGCAGACGATTGAGATCATTTTGACCAAGGTGGCTAGGCACGGTACGTGCGGCCATCGTTGTCGAGCCCCATATTAACGCAAAGGTAGCGTATATTAGTACTAAACACATGAAATAATTTACATAATTTAATAATATGATCATTTAATAACCCCAACTTAACATGCAGTTTACTCCCGGTAGAAAATCACACCGCAGGGATACGGCTGCTTGGTCTCCACCGGCATTTTTAGCGCACAAAACTTGGCAAACTGAATATTTATTTCAAAAGAGTAAAACCTAAATATCTTACCTAATTTGTACATAATTATCCAAAACTTCTTTAAAAATCCTAGTTTAGTTATTAATTTTTATAGTAATAAACCATCCGTCCAACGAAAAAACTGCCACTTCTGGCGGTATTCAACGAATAGATTTGACAGACACGTCAACGAACCTTTATGCCAACGAGTGCATTACAACGAAGCAATGTTGCTGACGCTTAACAAACTTCCCTCTGACCTAAAAGAAGATTTCCTTATAGTACATTCAATCTTTACCGCAAACCTGACGTTCCACAAACCTTTGTCAGTTGAAGTAACGTATAAACAAGAATAATTAAATGTTCCCTGAGTGAAAATATTCTATCATTCTTGATTTTTAATATAGTTTTATGGTTATATTACTGTGTTTTATTGGCAAACAGGCTCTTTATTTGCTGTTCTATTGGTTTATTGCCGTTCATCTTTATCATGATTCAATAATTAAAGGTTTGCTCATTATTGACATTAGAGTTTTGACACTCCCTTAGCTCCCTTACAAAAGCTTTGCACATACACACGAACCCACACACAATGCTTTGCTAAGGGAGCCGATTTTGTCAAGAGGGAGCGAGAAAACTGCTTTTTGAGCAAACCTTTTATTATTGAATCAAGGAATAATACAAGGTTCGATAAATTGACAGCTGTCTCTCTCGCACCGCTCCCTTAACCGTGTTGCTTCTTTAAAAATTTACTTGGAAAAAGTGTAGCTTTGGTGTGGAACAGAAGAATAAGCTTTTGTGAAATATGTTTATTTGTATATGCATATGAAGCACATTTAACTGATGAAAACATAAATTGCTTTTAAATTGGATGTTTACATAAATCTGATAGTAGTTTTATTTTAATTTTGAGTCCTTTTGCAGTTTTTATACAGCTAAGTAGCACATAAATTATGTAATTCACGTAGATATATTAATATTTCGTTCAATATTTCGCTTAAAATTCCAGATTTCCTGCAAATACATTAGAATTTACGAAAGGAATTTCAATACTAATTGCCTACTTTGGGTACTTTTCTACTACCATTTTCGCAACAAGGGATTGCATTCTTCCCCTTTCTCTGTCCTTGTCCTTAATTATCTAACCTTGTATTATTGAATCATGCCCTGCCCCTTGGCATCAAAAATAAGCAAACCAAAGCCAAACCAAGTGGTTACGTAATACTTGAATAGTATGCATACATACACGTACATATATATTTACAAATATTATATATGTAAAGTATATAATTATACTTATATATGTGATAGGGAAATTTAAAAGGGCCGAAAATCCAAAATTTTCTATTTTAGAAATTTTTTGTAGTAAATGGCATGCTCTTTTCACTGAAACAAACGGATGTTTTCTACTTTCATTCACAAATTCATTTCAAATATGGACACATTCCCAAAAAAACGTACAAATAAAACTCGGTTGTTGGCTTTAGTCGTTTTTCTCGAACCGTAGGTCGCTTTCAACCACGGAAAATTCATGTAAGGTGGTAATACTGGAGCAGCTGATTTCAAGGCGAATTGTGCTTATTGTCAAAGTTTGTTGTACATTTTTTTTTTTTGTTCAACGTATCCTGTCGCATATGTACAGTGCTTATCCAAATTGCTCCCTTTGTTCTTGCACTGGGCGTGTTATAGTATAACGCTTCTTGAAATCTCTAGTTATATCGCCATTATTATTCCACAATGTTATGGCAGTAGTACTATACAATGGATAAATATTAATCAAACGTTCCTTTTTATCCATGTCCTCCTTCGGAATCTTTTTGCAATACTCATCGAAGTATTCAGTGTTTGTTTTATAAGATTTCACACTCTCCAAGCGATCATTGAAACGTATATATTCATCGTAGAGCTCCTGCCAAAGAAATTGTTCATAGCAGCGCGCCCGTGTGGCTGGAAGTAAAACGAATAGAAGGGTATTGGCTATAGGTTTTCAGGACCTTAGTAATTAACCTACTCGTCGGCTTTTTTAGTTTAGGAGCTTTAAATTTATCTTTCATTTCACTGTACTGATCCTTCGAACACATTTTAGCAGCAGCCTTATGGGCGTAGGTGAGAAATTTATAATAACATTCTTTGAGAATAAACAAATAGCATAGAAACGAATAGTTATAGGCATCCATTGAAAAAACTTGGGTTGCTATGAATGCCAGGAATATGCACAAGGTGGAACAAATGAAAAATACGAACAATTCTTAAAGGAAAAAAAATACGTATGTATGTATGTAAATATATACATAAGTATCTCTAGAGCAGTGTGCAAACAAACGCCTTTTTATTTTAGTGTGGTAGAATCAGCAAAAATATGTGGTAGATTTGAATAAGATGTGGTAGATTTTCCAATTCATACTTTTATTTGGTATATGTACATATCGCACACCGTCGTTAAAAGGGACACAACTCAAAAATTAGATGGGAAAATATGATGCTTGTGTATCGTACAGATTCAACGCAATTGATGCAAAAACAAGTATATGCAACATTAGTTTCCTAGTTAGAGAATATAATCATGAAGAAAAAAATATTTTGATTAATTTGAGAAAAATCCTTGTTCCTCTTTTGGAGATGGTATTCGAAGTGTATGTATGTATATCGTATACACATAGTACCTAAACTAATATTCCACTGGAAATTTCCAGCACTGCTACAATTTAAGCTGAAATTAGTCGAGAACGCAGAACGTATACTTAAACGCAATCTGTATACGCAGAATTTTGTCGATTACTGGAGCCCTCAGTGTTGCTTACTACACTGTTGCCACTCATCAATGCCTTTTCATAAACTTACCCTTTCAACTCCAATTTTTCGTGCTATAATAGTTTGTAGCTAAATATAAACTACTTAGTTTTCGACAAAAACCTTATTCAATAGTAAATTTCAAATATTTGAAACATATTTTGAATAGGAACTTATAACTTTTTTACCATCTGTAAAACTGATGAGTGGCAACCATCTAAAGAAGGAGAAATCAGCTAACACGGAAAAATCTAAATTCCGCAGATTTCTGCGCTACGGGCTACAACTACAGAAAAATTCTGCGGTGTTGAGTTTTCATTAAAAAGATATAAGTTCCTACTCAAAATATGTTTAAAATATTTGAAATTTACTATTGAATAAGGTTTTTGTTGAAAACTAAGTAGTTTATATTTAGCTAAAATCTACTATAGCACGAAAAATTGTAGTTGAAAGGGTAAGTTTGTGAAAAGGCATTGATGAGTGGCAACAGTGTAGTAAGCAACACTGAGGGCTCCAGTAATCGACAAAATTCTGCGTATACAGACTGCGTTTAAGTATACGTTCTGCGTTCTCGACTAATTTCAGCTTTAGGAAAACAGCTGCTAAAACTGTGCGAGTTCGTTTGATAACCTAAATTGTTTGTTTTGGAATTTGAATTTGTTTGCTTTTAATAAATATGAAATATGAATAATTTTGTGGTAGCTTTGGGACTATTTAACAATGATAAAATCGCCTCATTCGCAACGGAATGTTTACCGAATGAGGACGCAAGATAGAAAAATCGAAGAAAACCAAACCCTTTAACATTGTGAACCGGAAGAAAACTAAAACTCTTTGCTTGAACGAGTCATGTTTGCATGGTGTATGGCGAAATGGGAAAAGTTGGTTTGAAGAATGTTTGGCAAAACGCTTATGTGGTGTATTTCGCTTTATAAAACTTCGGAAAGCTTTTTGTTCAAAAATATGCAGAGCGATTTAACAACTATCTTGTGTAAAACATGGTTGCATTTGTTATCTGCAAATATATAAAGAGAAAATTCCTCAAAATAAAAATCATCAAAAAATACTCAAGCGCACACGAAATTCCTCACGGTTTGAGGAATTACTCACAAAGTGGCAACACTGGTACCCATAATCGATGATAGTTTCACTCGGCAAGCTTCGTTGGTCTTAAAACTAAGGCTAACGAAGTTATGTATGTATCAGTGTTGCCACAGACAAATTTTTTTTCCTACCAAAACTTCCTACCAAATTCAACCAGAACCTACCAAAACTTTATTTAAGTTTTAATATTTTTTTGTATGTCAAGTTTATTAAAAATGTAAATAACATAACATTTAGAAAAACTAAAACACAGCTAGTACAATAAAAACAAATTAACTACGTATAAGAATTCATTTTACTCTACAGACTTACACAAATGTTTGTATCGTTACACATACATATTATTATTGTTACTATTATTACGTCGGGGAGAAACGCGCTGCGACCTAAGAAGATCTATTGCTCTTAACCCTAATTGTAATCACTCCAACCTTACTCTCTTTAAGAAGTGAGGCATGCAAGTGCATTTGGGCTCACCGCTTTGCGAGACAGTCAGATTTAATTGTCTTCCAACCCTTCATGTCCCAGAACCCATCACAGCGTTACGTTATTGTGAGCTTCCAAGTGGTTCAAAAAAGTTTTACAGCTTTCCACAAGCCTGCTGCCGTTTTAGAAGAGTCCAAGACCTTTAACCTGCCTGACTATCCGACATAATATTTAATTTGATCCGTCGGTATACCATGCGTAGGACCTTTCGTCAATCATAGTTACTATCACTTCACAGAAGTCCCCTTCAGGAATTGTTACCTTGTAGGGTCCAAATGACCCCAAAGATCCCAAATTTTCTTGCTGATCATATTGGGCAGTCGTAGGGCACCTCAGCAGCCCTCTTTTTCAAACAAAATAGACAAAGGAGGAATGCCTGTAATGACACCAAGGGCATCCGTTGGACAGGTGCCCATAGCTCCTGTACCGTCGGTGCAGCTTGCTACAGAAGGATCACACCTTTACTTGCGTTGCTTTTGGTCACCAGGATACATATTTTATATTTTTCGCAAATAACTATTATTGTCGCGGAACCTACCAAAATCCAATCTAGCCTACCAACCTTTCAAAGGGGAAAAACCGTACCAGTTTTGATAGGAAAAGCCCTTGTTTGGCTACACTGGTATCCATGTATATTCCAAATATTTGGCACAATTTTTCAATTGCTCAAAGGCGGAGCGGGGTATATTTGCTAGTAAGGGTTAAAGCTAGTAAACATTTATTTTAGTATATCTTCCATTGTAAACACAAATTACTCTACTAAAATTTTCACTCCACATACAATAATACAATTACGATTCGTACCAGGACTTCTTCATCCAGTGTGACTGTTTACAAGGCTCGTTCAGCACAACGAATGACTCATCGTTGGCTTTTTGATTCGACATGGAATATCCCGTTCTGTCCTTTCCCACAGTTGATGTGTTCTGAAGCATAGATGCACGCCTGCCAAATTTTGCTGCCTTTTTTGTTGCACAACCCACAACATTTTCAAAACTCGGTGGTGCACCCGGACCATGATGACAACCAATAGTTGCTTGGCGATGGCGGGAAGTACGTCGCTTCTGCAAATATGACGACTTACCGGGTACATCCGTTGACGATTCGGAACTTTTGCGTTGGGTTGCGATGGACACATATTTAGTGTTGGGCACTGAACCAACAACCTTTTCTCCTTTCTCCTCCTTGGGTTCGCGTGGGGGAGTACGTTCGCGCAGCTGATATTGGTAATTAGCGCGACGATATTCCGGCGTTGTGGTGATGTCTGTAATTGGGGAATTTTCAATATACTCCTTTCGTTTTGGGGAATACGATTTAAATTTGCGACGTGCAGATTTGGGACTTTTAATAAGCGTCGTGTTGGACGTAGTTGATGATGAATTTGGCAGACGAAATGTGGAAGCTGGTTTTCGTATGATTGGCCGTGAACGTGGGAAATCCAAAAAAGTGTTGCGATATTCGGGGTTGAATTCGATTTTACCTTTGAGGCGTAAATATGGTTCCCGACATTTACCACGTTCTGGCATCTGTGTAATCTTCGGATCACGAAAGCTTTCGTAATATTCTGGAATATCTTTCGAAAATTGTCCGTTTGGATGCAGATGGTCAGGGATTTTAATTGCTTTTTCTTTCGATACACTTTTCGGTGGTTCACGAAATTTCTCCCGATATTCTGGTAATTTAGTATCATCATTTGCCTTTTCTACTATTTCAGCACCAGATACTCGTAAATTGTCAACTTTTTTTATTGGTGCGCTTTTCGAATAATTGTCATACATTTTGAAACAGTCTTGATATTCTGGCACACCCCCAAATTTACCTTGTATTTTTATATGAGATATTTGTGGTATGGAGTGTGCTTTTTCGATGGGAAATTGTACGAATTGGCGTTTGTACTCAGATGGCGCGGTGTTGTATTTATTATCTCCAACGTATTGCTGAAGGCGACTTTTCTGAAGGTTGCGAGCGGCAAGTTCACGTAAACTTTTATCATTTGCCAGTTTTTGGCAGGAAGGAACCTCTTGAACGGTTGGATGAATTTTGTTTTCTACTGGGTCAGGATCGAGGCGAAATGCTTCACGTGGCAGTATTTTTGTAGTTCGATCCACCATCGGATATGAAATGTACGATGAACGATACTCAGGCTCCATACTTATTTCACCAGACGCAAACAAGTTTTTGGAGTTTCTTACAGAAGTTGAACGACAGCTAACGGTGAAAATATAAAAGAAAAAAAAAAACGTTAGCTCATAATTACATACTTATGTATGTATGTAAATATTTGTATATGCGTACGCATGTATGTATATATCGTACTCCTAATTCTAAACAGCGATCAAATAAAAATAGGACGATTTTTTTGCATAAAGGTACTCGTAAACGATGGGAGTAATTCATTATGAGAGTAATTAATCATGAGAGTGCCGCCATATTGCGGTGAGTACTCTAATGGGCGTTTAATCGCAAATTGATTCTCACTGTTATTTTATTCTCAAGAGAACATTTTCGGTAAGAAAACTCTCATTCATTCTTATGTCTATTTACATGGGGAGCTCTCATGTGGTCATGTGTGAGAATAAAATGTGTAATATCACCAAAATATGCTCTTAAATATGCTTATTCATTGAGGGTATATCTATTTTTTACAATATTTTTATTCTGTAATCTCGAAATTACAATCTTTAAATTATCAATCTTTTGGCATTGCAACCACCAAAATAAAACAGGTTTATTGTTTAATCGGAATTACTGGTTCGGTCGGTCGCGCGTTAATCGTTCATACATATATGTACATAAAAACCTACATGCATACTAGAGATGCCCTTTTTAAATCGAAGATCAATTAATCGAGCCCTTCCGATTCGATTTTTTAGTTCCGATTCGATCCGTGAATCGATTCAAAAAATTCTAGAATCGAAATTCGATTTTTCCTAAAATTATTCATATTGCCGTACAAAATCTATACAATTTTAAAGGAATTTGAATTTGAAGCTGGTACAAGAAAATAATGGGACCGGACACCTGTCTCCTTTTCAGCTTGAGAGAGAGCAAAGACCAAAGATTTCAGTGATCTGCCTCTCTTTCTACTCCGACTACAGAGCCCCTCAGGGAAGCCTCTTAAAAATAACTATATAAAATTATGGCTAACAGCATAAACTCTGAAAATTGGAATTCCAAACTTTGTGCAAATTTTCATAAAAATTTTAGTATGTATGCAAATTTGTAGCACACTTTTTCCTAAAAGGGCAATTAAGAAGTGAAATAGAGTTACATGATATGTATATTTTGAATACATACATATGTATGTACATAATTGCTTGTGTCTGCCTAATTTACAGTCTTTATTTAACTATTTAGAATTACGTTCTTTGAAAATGAAACGATAATTCTATCTGTGTGTCAGATGGAAATAGAAACATTAGGTTTGTATAGTAACTTATCCAGTAAAACATTGCAGCGAGAGCGTAAAAGCAAAATAGAGCGTAAAATTGAGAAAAAGAGAAAACTAGCAGAAAAAGTTATTGAACGCAAAACCAGTATAAACTTGCAAGTGAATAGTTGTTGCACCCTTTTGATATTCTGCTGTAATCATTTTACTATTTATAAATCAGTTTTAAACTCTTTGCTTTACACACAAGCACTTACACAATCTAGTACATCATTAATATTTTGATTTCCACTCATTTTAGTTTTGTTTGTGCTAAACCAATTCAACAAATGGCGGCTTTTGACATTTATTCTTCTTCTTCTTCTGCTAGCTAATTTCTGCTAGTAAAAATTTCACTAGCAAGAATTTGCAGCTCTCCCGTGTTGTTACGCTCTTGATTCAGTGCTCTCTTGTAAATTTTTTGGGTTATCATACACTTTTCCAGTAAAAATTTGCAGGTTCCAGTACAAATTAGTACTGACTATTGGTTACTATACAAACCTATTTCTATTTCGTATGTATGTGCATCTGCTTTGTACAGAAGCCAATCCAATTTTTACACGATATGTTTGCATTTCCATATGTAAAAAGTGCAAATACATATATTGTAAGAAAACTCTTTAGCGAAAATGAAGAAAACCTCCGTATTGAAAAAAAATCTATATAATGCAGTAGGCATTACATGAGGCAAATTTTATTGATTATGATCTCTTCTTCTTCTGGTACTTATGTACAAACAAAGGACAAAATTTATAATACCATTTCATATTCATTAAAGGTATAGAAATGCGAGAATAAGTTGAAATAGCATATCTGATAGGTGGCAAACTTCACATGTAGTCCGTTATTAGAGGGTGTATAAAATAAAGTTGGCGCCATTCGCGGACCGTTAACCCTCCTTCGTCGAATTGGCAGCATTCACCTATTCGCTGACATCATAAAATTCCTTTTCGCATAGGAATGCAACTTAAATTTTCTAATTGTACCTACATATTTGTATTTTTATATGTATGTATACATTTTTGATAGTGGCTGGTCAAACTCTTCCTTCGGTAACATGTCTACTTCTGGACCAGTGTTGATAATTGCATTTTCCAAATTTCGTATGAAAATGTAACTCAACTTGCACTTTTTGTCTCTAAATTGTATCAAATTTTGATTCCTATTATTTTTCTAATATTTAGTTATTGTGTACAACTTGTATTTAATTACACTGGATCACAAATTTTAGTCTTGTTGTCGTTCTCCAGACGCCCCTCTCTCACTTCTATGTAGTGTTGCTCGGGGATTCCGAAAATCGAGTTAATTCTTTTTCTATGGATACGTTTTCGGGATATTTGCAATTTACCGTTATTCAGCTTAAAACAAAAAGTGGTTCCACTTAATCACGTATATCTTACGAACCAATTTAACAATCATAATATGAAAATAAAGCTAATAAAATTTTCCATAAACCTATATACATTACTTTCCGATAGGAGTCATAGTTTCTGACAAATTAGTTAATCATTCCAACTTTTTTATTTTTTAATGAAAAAAATCCAACTTTAACACAAGAAAAATTTAAAAAATAACAGGTTTTGTCCAAATTTTTGCATCTGTGCTGAAGCCTGTTCTGTTATAAAAAATAAATCAAGTTACTACTGAAGAAAATCGATATATAAATAAAGAAATAATAGTGTTCAAATGAAAGTACGCAAAGATTTTTTTGTATGAAACATGAGCACAAAGCGCGTTACTCAGGTGTACATGGCGGATGAGTAACCAAATTAGACGAATATGTTAACTTTTAAACATTTTTCGCTATTTGGAGCGACATTTTTTCAATTTGAATCGTAATATCTCCACAACAACAAGAGTTTTCCCAGACATAAGCTATATACCAAATGAAAGCCAAGGTTTTGGGCTTAGGGATGCAAACGATGCATCGATGTTTTTGAAACATCGATAATATCGGTTCAATTTTCGATGTTTGCCATCGATGTTTACAATATACTAACATCGCGAAATTGACAATATATCGATGGAAGTTTTACCGATGGTTTAAACATCGACTTTAAGGATTCTCTCCGACTTTCTTTCGGTATGTTTGGCTGACCTTAAACTTATTATTCATTCAGAATTTTTTTGTTATTTATGGCCTTATAACATTTATATACATAAATTTTATTGAGCTTGAGGCCGTTTTTTATGAAAAATGTTGTGGAAAAGCATCAATAATTTAAAAAGGTAAGAAGTTATAGCTGCTATTTCGGAGATCACCACATCTCTGAGTGACCGGGGTAAAAGAAGTCTGATTAGTAGATGTGGTGACCTCCCAAATAGCAGCTATAACTTCTTTCTTTCCCACAACATTTTTCATAAAAAACGACCCCAAGCTCAATAAAAATGTTGGATTCACTGAATGCTAATAACCTAGCCGTTAAAGCAGAACCAAACACACCTTAGAATTTTAACAAGATCAGGCCTAGGATCAGTGTTGCCATTTTAGCCGTTTTCCGGCTAGATTTAGCCGGTTGCGATAGCAAACAGCCGGAGAAATTTCGATTTAGCCGGCAGCCGATTTGTTAGCCGTTTTACAGAAAAAAATTAGCCGTTTTTAGCCGATTTTGCTATTTGCCTTGTTTTCTTAAATTTCAAATAGGTATATATGCTTCCATTTTTGACTAAGCGACCCGAAATCTGTTAGAAATGACTACTAGCCTTATCGTGGAGAAAATTTTCATGTCAGGCAGGGTTGTATGAAATTGGGCCGATTTCGCTTATTTTTATTTGAAATAAAATAAAATGATTGTTATAAATGTCTTAATTTTAAGTGTGAAGTTTTATTCGCAAACTTAGAAAATAAGAAATTGTTTCGCTGTTAAGACACTTAAGATGCGTTTGTGTTTGGATTTAGTGCGAACAAAAGAACAAATATTACATGTAGATATTGTCTTCCCGGATAGCGCATATTCAATTCTGCCTAAATTACAAAACATCATTTTTGCACACTCACAAAGGTTTAAGGTAAGGGGAAAATTGATATTTTCAAGCACTATGTACACATATGTATTTTTTTAAACAAACTTTTTTGCTGAGAACTTATTTAAATTCCAAAAACCGAATGCCAACTTGAATTAAAGGAGCCAACACTGAACTGAGTTAAAATGAAAATAAAAGAGCACAAATTTCTATGTAAAGCAAAACTCTTTGGGAATCCTACGAGACATCTGCCGGTCATATGACCGGTCATCTAAATCGGAGATCTGCAGTTTTTTGGGATCATATTTTGCATCAGAATTGAAGGGATTTCTGAAAAATCTCACCAGTTCTTTTGTGTGACTGTGATTTTGCGTCCCTTGTCAACATATGGCTTCGGTTGAAGTTAACTTAAGGTCGTTGTTTTACTGCCTTAAAATTGAAGGGAAATCTTTACAGCGTTTTTTATAAGTATTGGTTTCTATTTGAGTGTGTTGAGAATCGGTCAGTCTGAAAAGGCCTTGTAGGGAAGACAATAGGTAGTAAGAAAAAATGCTCCCAAATTCTCTCTCATGTAGAGAAATTTGCAATTTTCTGTACGAACGAAAATTTGCAAGTTTTTCTGCCAAATAGTGTCCACGGTTGCATTTCAAACAAAAGAAATTTATATAGAATTTTTAAGATTCTTTCAGGGGGCCAAAAAACAGGATCTACGTGTATATATTTTGTCAGTCCGACTTTCTTCAACATACGTTTCAATTTCTTTGTCGGGTTTACTATATCGACTCTGGTTGAGATTGCATTCCGATTAAGAAAACAGTTTTTTTTTGCCGAGTACCTTTCAAATCATTGGAATCAACTAAACTAATTAAGTAGACAAGTATTAACCTACTTTTTTCATTTTAAAGTCTCTCCAATTTGTAAATTTTTTAATTTAACGACCTTGTTTATTCAAATTATCGTCGAAAAAAAAATTCAACCATGTGCCACAATCATATGTTTTTCCTAATTGCAAATTCTTGCTGGCAAAATTTTTTCCGGCTCGAATTTCTAACTTCTCTCCAAGAAATAGTCTTTTTACTCGTGATTTATTTAAGTAAAACATGTGAAATTTAGTTGAAACATTTTAGCCGTTTTTAGCCGGTTTTATTTGCCAATTTAGCCGGTTCGTCCAAAAAGTTCTGGCAACACTGCCTAGGATATTTAGGCCCGAACGATCTTACGATGGTAAGCATTTTGATTCTGATAATAGAAAGAGTATAGATAGGATAATAAAATACAGGAAAATACATTCATAATTCTTAAAGTATTCAATATTGCTTTAAATTTAACTAGAAACTAACAAATTACAA
This sequence comes from Rhagoletis pomonella, assembly GCF_013731165.1. Classification (NCBI taxonomy): domain Eukaryota; kingdom Metazoa; phylum Arthropoda; class Insecta; order Diptera; family Tephritidae; genus Rhagoletis; species Rhagoletis pomonella. The sequence goes on from NW_023462698.1 coordinate 17,140, forward strand.
AAGATCGGAAACCATCGATATATCGATGTTTCTCTGGCGATATATTTTAGCCTCGATGTTCTTTTCTCCGATGCATCGTAACATCGATTTATCGATGTTACTGCTCAAAATTTGCATCCCTATTTGGGCTAGACTTAGAATAAAATCGACTGACCAGTTTTTGAGAAAATTCTGGAAATCTATATTTTCAGCAGCCCGATTTTTAGTTTTTAGGCGATAATGTTATGACATATTTATATTTCATAAACGCAACAACGACAGCATTAGATAGCTTGTTTTAAGGCCCTTCTACTGATATCCACATGAACGGTATAGAATCAGTAGTGCGGCCTCAGTGGTAGTTTAAAAAACTGCCTTTTTTCGAATTTCAGGCACCAGCCACGCCCACAAAGGCATACGAATCGAAACATCCATGGC
>NW_023462699.1:0-17544 GCF_013731165.1 Rhagoletis pomonella
GACTGCCGCCTTCCTCACCATTGGGCCGCCAATATCATTGCCGCCCCTAGGCCAAACCGCTACCGAGGACCGCTACTTGCTGTCTGCCGCTAACATCATCGCCATCCAGGGCCGCTGTCACCGCCGTTACTCATCAGAGGCCCGTTGTTATAACTAGGGCCGCCAATACTGCTCTCACTACGGGAGGTCGCTACCGCCCTCAGCACTATTTGGGCCACCGTCAACATCACCGCAGGGCCGTCACTACTAAAGGGACTGCTACTGCCATCACGATCAGCATCGTCGCTCTCATTGGCTGCAATACCCGTGCTGTGGGCATTTACCCTCATCACGCTCGCTACCGCTCTCACTGTCATTAATCACCGAACCATCACCGCTCTCACCGTCACCGCTCTCAACATCACCGCCACCGTCACTAGCCACTAGACAGTCTCCGCTCTCTGAGCCACGACGCCGACCGCCGACCAGTTAGTCGCTCTCTCTCTCTCTCCCCTCTCTTCGTGGACGTCAGGGTACCGGCAGCCTGGCCGAACGGCCGCGTGTGTGTGTGGTTGTGTTCGCTATATTTAACTACTGTGTTTATTTTATTCAGTGGGGGTTAGTGGGACCTTCACTCAACCCTGGAGCGGCTGAGCTACCTCAGCCTTCGATAAAACCCACCTCATAAATGAAATAATATTATAAAAATAATATTATATTTCCGTTTTGGATGTGTCTTCGTAGTTTTCAGGGGACAAATCCGGTTACAGACTTTTGAGCACCAACTTGTATGAAGCGGCCCCATTGCGCGCCGTTCGGAGTCGGCGTAAAACTGTAGGTTCCTCCGATTTGTGTGACAACATCAAGGCGCACGCCACAAGTCGGAGGAGAAGCTCGACCAAACACTAACATATGTGTAAGTGCCAATCTATTATTATTATTATTATGTATTTCGCTGCGTGCAAATTTTGACAGTTATCATAAAATTAAAATAAATGTAGTTCTTTTCGAGCGCACAGAGGAGTATTTGCATAGTAAAACCGGTAAAAATTATTTGGTGTTTTTTCTGCTAAGTAATAAAAGAAAACACGGAAGGAACTTAATCATAATAAGCCGTTTTATGAAAAAAAAAAATATTAAACTTATCTAAGCAAAAGTAGAAAAAAAACTCGCGATGCATCCAGTTTTTTCAACAGACCTTTTGGTAAATAATATTTGATAGTTACTTAATTCTTATCTAATTAAAGGTTATCTTTTAACGCGTAAATAGTCGATTCTCTTTATAGCTAGACCTTGAACATTTCCGCTGGAAATACCTATTGAAGGATCTTACACTTTGAATTTAAATTACAAAACCAGGGCGACGTTGGGGATGGGTTTAACGTAACATATCCCCAGGCAAAAAATATTGGTAACAATTTGTCATTTTTTTTTGCCAAATATACCTTTTATCAGTGCACTTGCACAATGTTCGCATTGATTATTGCGAATGCGAATGTTAAAATTAATGCGGAAGCTCCGCGGTTGCGAATGCGAATATTCGCAACAACCTTGCTCTGTACTTCACGAGCCCCCCGACACGTGCTGGTGCCATTAAGAGATAATGAATATTGGAAATGCGCAATATCGAAATTTCAAGGAGCGAGATGCAAATATTCGCCTAATCAATTTGCAATAGTACCCAAAACGAAGAAAGATCAAATGAAATGTTGATTTTTTTCTCTCAATTGCTATCAGTTATCACTGAATTTTACTACAACCATGAATATGTCTATCACCATTTGGTTATCAATAAAATTGTAATTAACACTGAGCGTATAACTAGTGAAAAGCGAATTCAGTTAAAACGGTAGTATGTAGCCCTTGTTCTTTCAGAGTTTTAGCAAATCTTTAATGCAGGGAAATAATAAAAAAGTACGTATGTAATGCAATGAAATGTAAACAAGCACAGACGTGAGGTGGGGCGTGGTGTGAAATACACACAATATCAGTGAAGTGAATGTAGTTGAAATTATAGCCATTAATAATTCAGTCTGAATTACTTTATGTTAATGAAAAACTTAGCATGTAAGTAAATATTTGTATTAAAAATTGTTGAGCAGCACTTCGCCAATTTTTGCACGTATGCCACATTTTTCAATAATTCGAATTGACGTGCGTATAAAGTGCATGTGGTTGGGAATTTCGTAAGGCTTGACCATTCATTAGCATTTCGCATATAAAATTTAAATAACGAAATTTAAATATTTAAACAAATTTATTTAATTGCTGCTGTTTATGCATACAACTGTGCCCAGTGTTGCCGTTCTGGTAACTTTTTCCTAAAATTGGTAATTAATTTCTTACTTTATCAAATTTGGTAATTTATTTTTCAGTTTTCAGTTCGTTGTATTTCCTGCTTCGACCATGAAAATCAGTTGAAATTAAGTTTTGTTCAATTTTTTGTAAACCAACAAAGTTATACTTTTTGTTGAATTTGGTAAACTTTTCTGATATTCTGGTAACAAAAAAAAAAATCATTCTGGCGACACTGGTCATACTCATCATATATATGTATATATGTATGTATATGTATCTTATATGTATATTAGTTGCGGTTTTTCCGCCGCGATTACAAAATTTATTATATTTTAAGACGTCCACCAAAATATTTCGGAAAAATATTAAGATTTAAGCGAGCTGGACCGATTTGAAAATACCTCCAAAAATGAAGTATTTTATGAATAAAAATAGTTTCTTAAAGGACTTTTTGAAAAAAGTCCCCTCAGATGACAAATTAGATTAAGCTTAAAAAATCTGCATAAAAATATTTAAAAATCTTTTCAACGGAATCGTAAGAATGAGATTTTTGATGCTGTTTTTTTTTACTTTTTCAAAGATTGATTTACGAAAAACTTGAATAACTGGGCCAAAAATGTTCTGATTTTAACTTATGGGATCTTAGTAGAAAGGTATTTGCACACTGTTTTTATTTCTGGCCAAAGAACGTCATTCATGTCCCATCTTTTTTCTTCAGGTACCAAAACATCTTAATTAAACTTTGAATGACGTTCGTTCATCCTATTTTTCTCTTCCATCCTTTGAATGAGTTTATGAGCAAAGAAATAAAAAGGGTGAGAACATACCTTTCCAATGACACCTCTCAAGTCTAAATCGGAAGAGTTTAGGTTCAGTTATCCAAGTTTTTCTTATACCAATCTTTGAAAAAAGTTAAAAAACAGCATTAAAAATCTCATCATTACGATTCCGTTCAATTTTTTTTTTAATATTTTAAGCTTAAACCGTTTTGTCATTTGAGGAGATTTTTTCAATTTTTTTTTCTTTTTATTCATAAAAAACTCCATTTTGGAGGTATTTTCAAATTGGTCGAGCTCATTTAGATGTTAATATTTTTCCGAAATATTTTGGTGGACGTCTTAAAATATAATAGATTTTATAATTCCAATGGAAAAATAGTACCGATTTTTTTTTGTATGGGGAGTGATGCAGTCTAATGTATATACAAAAATACATAAATATATATAAATAGGCAATAGCGTTTCCTTTACAAACCTTTTACGGCTAAACTATACTTCTAAGGTATAGAGAGCTATATATCATTAGAAAGGTATTTTGATGCTGATGTGCGGAGACTAAAAGCTCAGTTATGCAAACTTAGACTTGAGTTGACTTGAAAATTGTATATCTGGCAAATGAGCAGCGCGTGTATGTAATTGTAGTTACTCAAACAAAAAAAAACTTTACTTAGAAACTTGGAGAACTAAAGATTTTTAATTTCTAAAAGCTGAGTTATACAAGACTTAGACCAGACTTGACCTAGCTAGAAACTTAGATGAGATTACTCAGCGTGTCACCTATTCCTTTCCTCTTTTGATTCTCAGCACTTGTATTTGTACACGTAAAATTGTAAACGTTTATTTTGTTTTGCACCAAAATTTATACAAAATTACCATCAAATCGTGATTGTTTTTATTTAATTTTCTGTCTTTATTTGAAAGTTTGGTTTTCGATTGCCAGATGCATTACATTTATATAAACAATTATATTTGTGTGGCATATTTGTAGGGATTATATTAAAAAATTAAATGGCAGCATGATTCTCTCACGCTCTCTTTGCACTTAGAAATTTAAGTTGGAAATCAAAATTCTATTGCTCTCCAAGTTTCTAAGTGAAGTGGTATTTAGGTATTTACATACACGCGCTCCTTTTTTGCCAGATATAAAATTTTCAAGTCTAATAAGTCTTGCATAGCTGAGCTTTAAGTTAAATTTCTAGGTGCAAAGAGAGCCGCGAGAGAATCGTGCTGCCGCATCATTTTTTCACATATTTTTAATAAAATTTCTCCAAATATGACACACAAATATAATTTTTAGTATAAATGCAATTCATTTGGCAAACGAAAAACAAACTTCAAATAAATACAGAAAATAAAATAAACACAATCACAATTTGATACGCTCAAATACATTTCTTTCAATTGTGATTTTTATTCAATTTTACCCCAAACAAATTAAACGTTTGAAATTCGCGTGTACAAATACAAATCTCAGCATAATAATATAACAAGTAATTTTTTAGCAAAAAACAAAACCGACTTTAATTCTCATATAAAAATTTAGGAGTACCGTTAATTTTTTCATGATCCAATGATCGGATCTAAACCAGTCCAAAGCTATACGGTAACATACCTAAAGAAAAATATTCCGACGAACTGATAACCTCCTTTTTTGGAAGTCGGTTAAAAAGCAAAAGATGACACGGAGAGTAATCGTTTCTAGGTTTGTAGGTAGGATAAATCCAGTCTAAAGGCTGATTCACATACAACTTTATTCGCTTTGCTTGATAGTTCTTTACTTTGACGTATAAGATCGATGTAGGCATATGCATGAGTATGCTCACATAAAAAAAGTTTGAAGCAAAGCAAAGCAAAACGAAGCAAAATCTTGAGCAACTCTCAACTTTTGCCCGCTTTGGCAATCAGCTGTCTACATGTATCTTTTCTCGTGCGCTTGTATTTGCATTTAATGACGAAAATAGGATAAATAGGAATTTTTATTGCTATTTTTAATGCATATTATCATATTGCTATCTATTTTACAGATAAAAATATGGAGGAAAAGGAGAACTCAAAAGCTGTCAAAGCGTTTATTGTAGCATACCTTCTGCGTTTTACGCTTTGTTGTCGAAGTTTGAACTGTCAAGCAAAACGAGGAAAGTTGTATGCGAATGACCCTTAAGTCTTGCATAACCGCGCTTTAACTCAAATTTCAAATAGGTTAAACATAAAGCGCAAAAATCAATTCAAAAGTGGCACCACTACAAATACTATACATGCGAAAATGACTCCCAAATGTATGCTTTGAACCTGATACTGAATTAATTCAAAAAAAGTGCCAAGCAGAAGTTTAGGAATTTTATGTAGAATAAGATTCTTGCAAGGAAGAAGGTAAAGTTGAGTATGTAGAAGGGAAAACGGGATAAAGGTAAAGATAAAATGGTGGGAGTTAATATGTAAATTATTAATTGTATTATTATCTTAATAAAGATAAAGATCAGGAAAAAGGCAAAGGAAGGAATAAAAATAAAACTGAAAATATAAATACAAATATAATAAAATATAAATACAAATGTAATATAAAGATATAAATGAAGATAAAAAACGGAGATGCGACTGAAGAACAATAAATGTTAAGTTATTTTATGTTATGTTATGTTCTCTATTGTTATGTTATCTTATGTTGTGTTATGTTAAGCTATGTTGCGCTATATTATGCTATGTTATGTTATTTTATATTATGTTATACTATGTTATGTTATGCTATGTTAGCTATTGTTATGTTATGCTATGTTATCTGATGCCAATTTATATTATGTTATGCTGTGTTATCTTAAGCTAAGTTCAACTCTCCTCCACTAAACTCACCCCAACTAACGTTATTTCACCTCAAAACACCTTATCTCATCCCAACTCAGCTCAACTCCCCCTAACTCATCTTAACTTATCTAAACTCACTTCCTTCAATTCACCTAATCTTAACTCAACTCATCTCAACTGTCCTTAATTTTAGTGGTTGAATTTCAAACGCTGGGCGAACAGTAGTAAATACAATAGGGTCATAGATAGCGTTACCGCTTTGGTCATTTTTAAGCAAAATTGGTAATTTTTTTCTTTATTAATCAAGTTTGGTAATTTGGTAATTTAGTTTTCAATTTGGTAACTTTTTCGATTCGGACTTACGTGTGAAATAGGTCAACAATATTGGTTCCGATTCCACATTAGTAAGTGTACCGTTAGCGTTTCCTTTTATAGAAATACCTGGTAATCCTGAAAGTTTCGCAAGGTGAAAGTTGTTCCAGCGTTCCTTGGTTACTAGAATGGTGTGATCTTTAACAAACTGCTTGAAAGTGGCTATTGCTAAGTATATCTACCGTGTCCTTTCCTGGAAGGTTTTGGGTTGTTGTTGTTGTTGTAGCAGCATACCAGCTCCCCAAAGAGTTTTTGGGGAGTGTTGCTGGAGTGACAATCCTTGGCCAAATATAAATCTGGGTCGTTCCGGTTACGTAGACCCGACTGTCGTGGGAACGGGTTTTGGGTTGTCGTACCTTTCCCAGTCAGTTCGTCAGCTTTTCAATTACGATCAATTTTCTGGTCTACCCTGCAACCACACATATGAGTAGAATTCTACGTAAATATGTATGTTCTCGTTCAAAAAGCTACGGGATTCAGCGGGGCACTTCACTCTGTCTATGTGTGAGTCGAAAGATTTCCTTCAAGTGTTGCATTTTTGATATATTTTTTTTGTCACTTGTTTACATATAGTGGTCGAAAAAATTATAGCCGCACCATATTTGGACAAGTTTTAGCATATTATTTTTTTTTTTGTTATTTAATTTTGATTAGTTTTTTAAATAATTTTATCTTTCTTTTACAGAACTCGTGTAAATTGAAAATTCAAACTTTGTTCAATATTTAAAAAAATTCAGCAAACTTTCTTAAAAATTTTACGTGAATGGCGCGCTGATTGCCTGAAAAGCTCGGTGACTTCGGAAATATTGTATAGTTCTGCACATAAAATAAGTTTGGTAATTTTTTGTTGAATCTGGTAACTTTTTCCGGTGATTTTGGTAAATAATAAAAAAAGATGTTGTGGCAACACTCGTCACAGCTAAAAATCATGCAAACTATTTTGTTTTCCAGGAAAAAGAAGACTAAAAAATATGCTGTAATGTAGTACTTAACATGAGATGCTGTTGAAAGAAACTAAAAATCCTCCATAAGTGTTTCAAATAATGTGGTTATTTTCTAATATAAATATACTGAAAGCAACGAGCCTCTCTTTCGAGATTGGGTAGATAAACGCCTCGCTGATATGCGTTTATAATACCCATATGTATGTATATAAAAATATTTTTGGACCTTACACTATTTGCTAAGGGCCGTTTGCACCATGTCTGGTTAATTCTAACTCCCAGTTATACACGTGATCGATAAAGTAGTCGATGTGCTTAACTAAAGGATGTACCTCCTGTTAGCGTTAACTAGACATGGTGCTACCGGCCCTAAATGTTTGGCTGAACTTCTGAGGGACCTACAGTTTTACGACGTCTCCGAACGGCAAATGGAAAAAAAATTATTATAAACTAACACTCTCTAAAACTCTTTTGAATATCATCAGACTAAATTTGTATAGTCTATAAAAATTCTTACCCAAAAATTCTAAAAACCCAGATTAAAAAGTTGAAAATTTGGATGAAAACTTTTTGAATATTCTAAGTTCTAATAAAAATTGAAAGTTTAATTTATATGACAACTTTTTACTTTAAAAATATTTAACAATTAACTAAACTTTACAAAATAGTGTATGTACATTAGAGTGGTCCAAAAATGCATGTGAAAAGGTAAAGTACGAATTTTTATGCTCTAGGATTGTATCCGAAAAAATATATGTACCCCAATTTTTATTTTAAATATTTAAATGTTTCCATGTATTTTATGTATGTATGCATATGGGGAAAAAACCACTTTCCGTAGAAATTATACAGAATTCTTGAAGATCAATATTTTTCGATCGGAGAACCTGAGTTTTCAATTTTACTTTTTTTTCTGACTACCCCAATGTACATATATTTTTGATTTTATTCTATTTAAGAACTAAATAATACTTTTACATTTATAATACTTTATACACCTTAGTGCGAGGCGCGCTGCTGTCAGTTTAAATTTTGTTTATAACTTTCACAACTCGTCAATCTGTTGCTGCCAAATTTCGTTCATTTTTCTTTGAATGCCTTGAAATGTAAAAATAGAATTTGATTGCAAGGGTTCCACGAAAGTGAAGTACGTATATAAAACAAAGTCTTTTGTTCTCTTATTATTCAAGGTATTTTACGCAAACTCAGGAATATCTTGCCAAAAAACGTTTGCTTTCGAAACGGATGTAATTTAAATAAACTACCAAATAGTCCATCAAGCAAAGCAGAGCATTATTGAGTGGGATATTTTAAACAGAGAAATCCCCTATATAAAATTAGTTGTTAAAATGGAAGTAAAAGAGAATTGATGCTTGCATAAAGATGAAGGAAAGTACATTTAAAGCAATCGCAAATGCAGGGAATTATTGCGAAATATTTTGTAATTTTTAATGCGTTTTTTAGTATTGTTTTTTTTTCCTCTTACTTGGGTCCATCCCATTGCATTAATTAACTGATTGCAAATTTTCATTTGCAAAAGAATTGGGAATCACCGAAGAGACGTTCATACTATGTATGTATATATGTACAGCTATGTACATATACATTTGTTTACATTAGCGAATATTTAAAAGTTGTATTTATGTACATATATATGTATGTACATAAAAGTAAGATGTTTGTAGGTGTTCCTATGCAGGCGTATTTTTGTACATTTTATAATGAAATGATTTGGTAGGTGCGGTTGTATGAAGATTTCTGTGAATAAGAAAAGTATATAAATGTTAAAATATCTATATACTTATTTCTAAAAGGTATTTTTCTGTTACCAAACGACGTCTCCTTTAATATCTTATCAAATTTAATGAATGATATCTAGTTTTGAAGGGAAGGAGCTGACGTACATGCGAAAAATAGTCACGTTGTTCGAATTTAGTTATTTATTAAAAAAAAGGGGTTTTAAACAGATGAAAGCACTGTATTCAGTCAATAAAGCGCCATATCAGCCATAATGCTTCATAAAATTTAATAATTGAGACGCCATTTTGAAGAAAAGCTGCACTGCTTGAGAGTGCTATAGATATTGACTAAAAATTTGCATTGAATTCAGCGAATGAAAGGCATTTAAATGCACCCTTAACCCGAAGTAATCATTATCAATCTTAAAATATTAATCTTTAGTAAGATTCTTTACATACATCTTTATATATATTTTTCAAAGTTATTTTCCTGTTACCAAACGATATCTCCTTTAATATTTTATAAAAAATTTCATTTAGAAGTAGAGAACTTCACGTAAGTTGCACAACTTCTCCGTGGCTCGAACCTCACTATTTTGGATGAGATTTCGATGGTTCCCAAAGAATAACAATTTTCCTTTTGGAGGCGAAATCGTTCTTTTTGGGGAGACTTTCATCAAGTGTTATTTGTCGTTAGACATTTAGATATGGTAGTAGGATGGCCATCGTTGAAAGTTTAGTTAACCGATCACCTTTATGGCGACATGTTAAAACTCATAAGTGGATTTCAAATATGCGGACAAATGAGGATCATGTTTTTACTGAATGGTTACTCTAATCAGGTATTGGCGATTTAGAAGTTCACACGGAATACTCCAATAAAGCGATTAAATGCTTTTGTAATTATGACAGTATTATTACTTCCGTATTCAATGCCACGCAAATAAATGATAACAACCCTCTCCAGTTTTATTTAGCAGCGATTTTTTGCCCAAAAAAATGATGATTGCACAAAAATGAATGAGCTTGTTATTTCCAATTTGTTATTTATTTTCACTTTAATCTAAAATATTGGATGCGAATAACTCGCACGGTTAAGCTAGTTTTTTCTTAAATCTAATTCATGTAATGTAATGTAACATATGTAGTATGTACACTAGGGTGGTCTCTAAAATCAAATGAACCCGTTTAATCTGTAATACTACGGTCAAAGATATCACATATAAATTTTGGTCCCAATTGGAGACGGTTAAGGCGTGTCGCAAAGTTCAGGGTATAGACTTAAAAAATTAAAAATATATTTTTTCATTTAATATCCAAAATCGATACTACTAAAGGCGAAGATATCACATATAAATTTTGGTCACGATTGGAGTGGATATGTAAAAAATATACCCTTACTTTTTTTTTTGAAATCAAAAAAGTTTAGAGGTCGCTCAAAGCGCTCAATGTTGCCCATGTATTTTACTTATATAACAAAATTATCCAATCATGCTATTTATACTATCTATGCATCATGCTAGACAGTATGCACCCGATCGTGAATACTTTCCATGATAAAAATATAGAAAGGTAGAACCGCTGAGAGACACTTTTAGCATTTTTGACGTTTACGTCAATTTTTGTCAAAATAATTTTTCATCATACAGGTACATAGCTTACATTTAAAATTTGTACGAAATCGGTCAATAAATATGATTTTTATAAATAGCTCTACTCCAGCTCCACCTAGCGAGTTTTCTAGTAGCATATAAGAGGACTATATATATATAGTCATATATATTAATATATGTAAGGTATATCTAACCTCTGACAATTTGGCAAGTGGTTTCTGAGTTTAGTCGGTGTTCGGACGGCTATCATTTTATGCAAATAGGTATGAAGTAGAGCTGCAAAACTATCGATTGTACTATCGATAGTATCGATAGTTTTATTTTTGGAAAAACATCGATTGTTTTCGGGCGATAGTCAATAGTTTCGATAGTGCCAGTGCTTTGAAATTTTGTGATCTTTACTTAAATAAGTGACGCTGTGAATTGAACAAAGGAAAATATCTAGAATTTCACGCTTAAGATATAATATTTAGAATTACATATATGGAATTAAATTAAAAATGTAAAAAATATACCCTTAAATAAGTTACAAGAACACGTCACATTTGTTTTCAAAATGACCCAAGTTTTTTATAAAACGTAAAATTACATAAATACAATTAATTTAAAGGTGAGTGACACAAAAGCACACGGTTCCGGAGATTTGCTCATATCTTAATTACATAATTGCCTTAGTTAAAATTTAATTTAATTTTTGAAATAGGTGGTAACTCTCCTACATGAAATAAATATCGGCAGGAAAATGGCGTGGTAGAAAGCCCTTATAGCCCTTACATTCTAAGATATATTATTTTCTGTCCAAGGAAAGTAATGTGTCGCGTGTCGCTTTATAAATCTATGAATAGAAAAACAAAAACAGAAGAAGAAAAGCGTCCGTGCTCCATGGTTTAAACTCGCGATCAACAAGTTGTTAATCGAACGCGCATCCATTCGGCAACAGCGCACAGTGGTTCAAAATTGGCATTTTGTGATAACAATTCACTGGAACCGTCATTTTTCACTCAAATTGATATTTTTTTTTAATGAAAATAGAATTTGCAAGAGACCAGTTGAGCCCGATTTTTGAATTTTTGTTTGTTTGTATTATTTTTTTTTAGTGCAAAGTGCAAAAAAGTAGCAATTTTGAAGAAACTGGATTCTCCTGTTCCAGTTAATAAAAGTTATATAATAAAAATTTTTACCAAAATTATAGTTTTTTTTTTAATTTTAATGTTTTTATAAAAATTTTGGGTATGAAGTTTTATAGATCATAGAATTTCAGTATAATAAAGTGCAAGTTAAAAGTGGCTAAGAGGTGGCGTTGATTTTCAATAATATAACAAAAGCTTTTATTTCGCATTTAGCATGCAGATGTGCTCGAAATGTTAGCGAAATTATTAAAAATCAACGCGACCTCTCAGCCACTTGCAAAGTGGACTTTATCATACTAAAATTAAGTGATCTATAAAACTGCATACCGAAAATTTTTCTAGAAATTACATTTTTTTTTTATTTCACCCGGACGAACAGACTAAAATCCGGTCAAAAACCGGACACCTGGCAACCCTAATTTTTAACAAGTGGCATCTATTTTCGAAAAAATAAAACCTTGTTGCACATCTACAGGCCAAGCCCTTTAATTTCACACCTAATTTTTGAAAATCGAACGCAAAGATAAAATGTTACGAGAATCTAACTCAGACGTTCCCACACTCTTTTTTTCTCGTAGATTACTTTCAAATTTTTACTGGTTTCGGTGGACTCCTTCTGCTACATTTATACCATATTTCCAAAAGTCGTCAAAAAGCTGAATAATAAATCTAACGATGGAAATTTGCGTCGTTGCTGAGTTTCAGCCCTAAATTCGGAGTGGTAAAAATAATAAGAAAAATAAATAAAATAAAAAGAGGCGTGAGTACTAGGTACTTATGAAATTTGATTTATAAACATATGCGTACGGCAAAGCATAAAACTACGTTTACATATAAACATAATCTCAATCACAACTCGAGGAAAAGTTAAGTTTTTTCGCTGTGCCACCGTGGTCACTTTTTTCTGCTACACATATTAAGCAATTTTAATATTTTTTAACTTAATATTTTATTACAAATAGCTTTAAAAACCTCTTTTCCTTGCTAGCGTCAATTTTTGTTTACTTTTCCATTTGACATTCCTCCTCTTCTTCGCAAGTACAATCAAGTCATTTTCAGGTGTATTTTTTCTTTGGCTTTGTATAAAAAATTACAAAAAAAAGAAAAACTGTATAGGGTTGGTCAAATGAATGGCCCAGGTCCCAGGTCCGATTCTATTCGATTTTTGGCTATAAGGGCTTATGTTGGACAGAAGGGGGGGTATAAGGGACTCAAAATGGAGAAAATTAGCCTATGGTTACAGAAGATATGGATTAAATTAACTGACGAAGACCTGCATGCCAAATTAACTTTTCTTTCAAAGTTTACACTGCTGGCAAATGTAAATAGGGATTAAAATGTAAAAACTAATTAATGCAGCTAAAGTAAAATCTGTGGAGAATTAACAATAAAATGCTTTTTTCGCAAAATCTATAAAGGACTCTTTTATTTCTCAAAAAAACCTGGGTAACAGTTATTCGTCCCCACGCTGTATATATGTAAGTATGTATGTATGCTATTTGTAAGAATATAGTGCACTCAATAAGACTCGAAGAACATCCCAAAATAAGAGCCCTAATGTAGTCATTTATGAGGCCGATAAGAGTCTGATGAAATGATTCATATATGAGGCCAAACATTGTTTTAAAAGAGTCCAAAATGATCCGTATTTTAGTAATAAGAGTCCAATATGAATTTAAGCTCATATAAGTGGATATTAGAAGGAAGGGAAACACCCTCATAACCGACTCATAAATGAGCGTAAAGGCTCCGTAAAGACTCATTTATGACTCCAAATGTTTGCTGGGCAGTTATCAACGCACCCAGTTAAAATGTTTTCAGAATTTTTAAAATTTTGTCTTTTGTTAGACTACTAAACATATGCCTAAAACCATGCAAAACAATCTTAATTTACTATTAATAGAATCTGCGACTAAAAATTTACAAAATCATGAATGTCAATTTTCAAATTGTTCAACTATTTATCCCCAAAAATCTTCCAATATTCTCAATACTATATACCGTCCTATTCCATTTTCCGACCTTTTCAATGCTGTCAACGGAATTTCGTTATATTTTTTTAAATCCGAGTTATTAGCGATTTTTCTCAATAGCAGCACACACAAATACATAGTTTGTCTCTTTTTGTCTCCGTGCATGCGCACCGGATGGTTATGATGCAGACATGGTTAAATTGAAGTTCTCAATTTTTATGTTTATTATTTAAAATGGTAATCATTTATTTATGTAAACACAAAATCAATTTTATTTAAATTTTGATATATTAATATAAAATTTATTGAGGCGATGGATATTTTTGTACTTTTAAAAAGAAGGTTTATCTCATTAAATATATTATATGTATACCGAAACAATTTTTAATTTCTTCATTACGCAGATTATACGTTTATATATGAATGCAGGAGCAAAGTCGAAACTCTGAAATCAAGGTGAAATTAATGTATAATTTCGTCCGCTATGCATAAGCGGGGCATAACCTAGAGCTCCTCTGAAATCCTTAAGAATATATTGAAATATTCGACTTTGATTACATATTTTCCCCCTAACTACAAAAAATCCGGAGAAATAATGATTATACCTCAGAAATAAATTCATATTGTTCTTCGAAAAAATGCAAAAAAAACATTACATACATAGCGATTTTCAAAGCCACACTGCGCATGCGCAATATCTCAAATTTTGAATTCGGCGGAACGAAAACATTTCAGATTTATATTTTTACATCTCTTCTTGCGCCAAGATTAGGATAATAAAAAAAAAAAAAATCAGTTATCGAAAAAGCATTTCCGTCGTAAAAAACCTTAGCAACAATCAATGCTGCTTTTGAGAAAAATCGGTAATAACTCGGATCTAAAAAATATAACGAAAATCCGTTGATAGCATTGAAAAGATGTGGAAAAATAGAATAGGATGGTATATAGTCTTGAGAATATTAGACAATTTTCGGCGATAGTTGGACAATTTGAAAATTGATATTCATGATTTTGTCAATTTTGAGTTGGAGATTATATTTACTATCAATTTGGATTGCTTGGTAAGATAAAAATATCAATATATATATGTATTTGAGTTCCTGGCTAAAAACTACCCCTATAAACTCGGTGATTTTTTTCCAAATAGGCCGAAATAGCTTCGAATTATACACATTTTGAGTTTTAAGACGACAATAGATTTATATCAAAAAATTTTGACATTCAACTACGGTTCGCTAATCCGATATTCAAAATATTGGGGAGAGCCTTTGAAAAAATGACTGTGGACCTGTAGTGCAACTCATTTCTCTACTAATATCATGAAAAGATGAATAGAAAGTTTTTTGAACCGGTCTAATGTACATACAAACTAAAGTATGCATAAAAATAGGTACATAGCCGTATGCTTGCGCGGAGTTTGCATAATCCGAAGTATTAAGGTATCCACACACCTATGCGGTTGTGTCGGTGCGAATCTGTTTCGACAAACCTTACAACAATGCCGAACATAGTTTTAAATGGCGAACCACACGCTTGTACGATTTTGCTCCAGCGATTTATTCGGGGAAACTTTCGGTGAAGGTGCGGTGGGCGAAGGGGGAGTGGGCGTGGCACCTCCAACCGACCTTTTTGGAGAGGGCATGAACCGCCATTGACAAAAATGCAACCCTGGACCACCTAGGCCCCCTATGGTTCCCTACGGGTCCCTTAGAAAAATGGCCAAAATCCGCAATTTTTACTTGCGTCCACAGTATTTTTACGTAGAATTCATTTCTGCGTAGGCGGCCTTCGGCCGCGCTTAGGGATTATAACCCTTACTAAGTAGAATTCTCCTTTCTGTGTGACCTAACTGTAATGTAACCTTGGGAAAGGATGAGGTAACTAGAATTCCCTTTCTGTGTGGTAAACCTGGGGCTGCCGCCCCAGTGATGTCTATTTTGGTTACTGGGTGTTTTATAAAAATGTCTTGTATATAAAAATGTGTATATAAAAATGTATTGTGCAAATCAATATTTAACATTTTTCAAGCGAATAAACGAAAATGAAAATTGTGATTTTTGGCAATTTTTCTAAGGGGTCCCTAGGGAACTATAGGGGACCTAGGTGGTCGGGGGTTGCATTTTTGTCAATGGCGGTTCATTCCCTCTCCAAAAAAGTGGGTTAGAGGCAGGGACGTGAACCGGTTTTGAACCGAACCGGTTTTGAACCGGAAGACCGCTTTTTTCTATTAATTAACTGAACCATTAACAGAACCGAAATTTTCCACAAATGTTTGATCCGAACCGAAAACCGAACCACTTTCTATAAAGGTTTAAAGGTTCGTTTCAACCAATTTTCAATAGATAAATGTACCCACTTTTTTTCTTTTTGTTAAACGTGGTAATACCTACCATGTCTGTTTACCATGTGACAATATCACATGTAAAGGCAACCCATCTCATTTGACAGACACTTGACCCTTAACCTTAATCATATGAATCGCATTTCCTCTTACTCTGCATATGCCTAAATGTATGCAACCATTTGCAATAGCAAGTAAACACAGGGTGCTTCTAATGAAATTAAAAATTTTCTGCTGTAACCCAAAAAACACCAAAATATATTTCTCCAACCTTGGAGAAATTCATAGTTCTCAAGTTGATATCCAACATCATTCTCCAACTCATCTCTAACCGACGCGCAGATACGTAAAAAGTGATAGAGAAACGAATTTTTAGTTATCAAGTGAAAACGAAAGCTAAATAAAGAGGAAAATTACCAACAAAAAAGAAATAGTCTTCAAAGTATCCTCAAATAATCTGGAAAGAAAATAAAACGCGAAGTGAATCAAGTGGCAAAATTACTGTCGGACTGTATACTGAAGTGAACTATTGCAATACGATATTGATTAACTACATAATACAAAAGGAGTAATAAAATGAAAAATTAATATTTAAATTCATCTAAGTATGTCGTTTCAATCAAAAAGGTATAAGGTATTTTACAATTTACCAATTGGAGAGTTACATTGGAGTTCAAGTTGAGAAACAGTCCGTTTTTCATGCAAAGAAAGATGCCCTTTTTGTTGAGAACGCTATGATCCTCCAATTGAAGTACTGTTGAGAAACCTAACTCAAACCTAAATGTTTATTGGGAATGCACATGCTGGCCAGTGTTGCCGTTTTAGCCCTTTGGTGGCTAGATTTAGCTGCCACATACTTTTTTTGGCCACCTAAATTTAAAATTGCCCCTAGCCCTTTCGAGAATTTATTTATACTATGTAAGAGAATAGTTTTTAAACTAAGAAAGATATATATATACATATATGTATTGTATGTGCCTTACGTTTTTATACATACATACTGTAAAAGTGTTAGGGCTGTTAACTTATCTATTAACGATTTAACTAAGTTTAAAATAGATAAGTGTACGGCCCTTAATATGCTTAATTTGTTAAATTGCCCATCAAGTCGATTGACCGTATATGCTGCTGGTGCGACTTCAAAAACTATTTGAAAATTTTATGATTGTACCAGCATGCTGGTGCCGTGAGTGGTGAAATTAGCTCAATTTTCTAAGTAAAAGGTATTTTGGCGGAAATTTCTTGCACTATATGAGTCAAAGCCGTGTTTGTGGAAGATTAAGTTCTCGGTATTGCAGTCGTGAATTTAAAAAAAAAAAACAATGTTTAACAAAATGGTAGAAAAATTATGAAATTTCGGCTCTAATCATTTCGATCTTTCCTCGACCTCATTTGTAAAGAAATAAATATTGTACCAGCATGCTGGTAAGTTGTATGCTTCGAGCCTGTTGGTACAATCACTTGATGGAGCCGAGCAAGCTGGTGTCGTATTATGAGGTGGGTTTTGTCAAAGGCTGAGGTGAACTCAGTCGATCCAGAGTCCGGCGAAGGTCCCACTAACCCCCACCAAATAAAAC
>NW_023462700.1:0-17538 GCF_013731165.1 Rhagoletis pomonella
TATAGAAAAGGATTTTAATATTATTAATATTTCAAAATTTTAATTTTAAACCCAGCTAAGGAGAACGACACTATTTATTCGATGGCACATTCAAATCAGTGTGCCAAAATGCGACCTTATTTCCGTTGATCTTGTTACCAGTCACCGCATAAATACATACACTCGGAGAGGTTTGCCATTGCCTGGCGAGGAGCTACCGCTGTTTTTTCTGCGGAGTGGAAGCGCGCACTGCTAATCACTGCACGACAGCGGGCGCTGTGTTGTAAAATTTAAACTTTAAGATAATTTTAACTATTACTTTTATAAATATACTAGCATAACCGGCGAACTTCGTCTCGCCCAAAACTTATTATAATTCACGTTCACGTTTGTTTTTGTGGTCGTCAGAAGGCATATCCTCCATTGCCGTCTTAAATATCCGAATGAAAGCGTTATGCCCGTGAAGAAGTTCTTGCGAAAGCAATGATCCGGTTCGACGGTGAATCGTCCTTGAATCTGTATAGTATAGTTGGTGAAAATTTCAAAATGGGGGAATCATTGCGCCACAGAAATCCAATATACAATTACAAATGTATTTGTTGGCATCAAGAATTGTCTTTGTTCTGATAAATCGCCGTAAAGCACTTCCCGCAATGGTTCTGATGGCTGATTTAACGATGGTAATTCGAGCTTCATCCCTGGTGTCTCCGAATGACTTCACTTGACGATTTTTCCCAACCGCTATCTTTTTCCAATAGAATGGCCAAACACACGTACCGAAGAGTTATATATGTTTTTACAGATAGGTAAAAGTTTAGTATTTTTGGAAGGCGCCAAGCCCCCTTTTTCAATAACCCCCGCCCCCTTTCTCCATGAGTATGGTATTGATTTCGAATATCTCCATACCAAGTTCCAGGCCCCTACCACAATTACCCCCAGAGATACACGGTATGAAAAGTTCGATTTGTATGGAAGATGCCATACTTGATATATCGAAAATATTCTCAGCCTATAAACATCCTTAGAAAGTCTGCAGTATATGTTCAAAATTACAAAAAAAAATCGGTTCACATTATCACCTCTCCTAAAAAGAAGAGACTTCTCTGAGTAAAGATAATAAGTAAAGATAAATGCCAAACCCCGCATGCTTGCACCTTGCACGGTGCAAAAAGTGTTTAGTATTATACTCAACCTTGTAAAAGGGCATGATTTTGCCTTCTTGTTCTTCTCCAGATCACGCATTTCATAATATTACCGCTTTAAGCCACCATCTGCTTTTCGGGTAACCATCTCCCTTAACAAAGCTTCAAAGGGCATAAAATGTGCCTTTTGTGCCGTACAAGAGTGTGATATTTTAAGAAATGAACACAAAATTTTCTCACCGTTTGCCCTTATTTTATAATCGTTAGCGAATTCAAATTGATACGGCAATTAATTTATAAATATAAGAAACAAGAGAGCCCCACAATGAGTCCCTATTGGGATTGCTGACCAGTCATTAACAAGCAAACTTCATTTCGTAGAATCAATTGTGACAACAAGCTTCCTGTAATTTTTGCACTAACAATGAGTGATCGACTATGTCAAATGCCTTAGAGAAATCTGTATAAATTACGTCAAGCTGAGACCGATTTTCAAAAGCATGAACTATCTGATTTGTTACTAAAGTTAAATTAGTACACGTTGATCTACAATAGCACTGTTTCAAAAAAAGATCCACTTTGTAAGCATTTCTGGAAAAGCAGTGCAATAGGGTTAGCTAAGCAGTCAGCGTAGTTTTTGAAAAACTCGGGACAAAGTCCTTCATTATCTGCCTTAGACTTTAAATTCAAATTCGAAATTGTGAGACGAACATCATTTTCAGAGATTTCAAAACAACTAATTGTTGGTAGTTCAGTATGAGAAAAGTTGGAAATCCTAGAAGCATTTCGCTTTGTGTAAACTTCTGAAAAATTTTAGCAAAAAGGTTGCAAATATCTTCTGTATTATCAGATATTTTTTAAATGGGAAAACTTTGACTTAAGCAATGGAGGTTTTCCGTTTATTACGATTTGCCTAGACGGAACGTAATTGGAGATGGCTTGCAGAAGGCATTGACGCATAATATTATAATTACTACGTTTATACGCACGGAATAATCGACTTAATTGAAAGCGCATTGACACCGTACACATTTCGCTCTAGTGTTTATACTTACGGCTTTATATCGGCATCAAAGTAACCGTCTTCAAAAGCAAACAAAATAAGCTGTTTTCATTTGACATTTTATAAGTTAACATAATGGAAAGTGATAAAAATCTAGTTTTATTCGGCATTATAAAATCGTGGCAAAGAAAAAGAACGATTATTATTAATCAGCTTTTAAATACTGATGCGATTATTTGGAATTTGAGCGGAACAGCTGATCTCCAATTCGCTTTGAGTGAGAGCGGTGTTTATACACTCTTTCCAACTATCTGGAGAAATAAACTACCGATTTGAAATGGAGTGTGAGCCAAAACACTTCGATCTTTCAAAGCGAATTGAAATTCAGTTTATACATATGTTTTGAATCGCGGCGAAATGAATTAAAGCGACTTATGCATGCGTATAAACGTAGTAAATGATCCTCCAGTCCATATTCCAAAGCGGACTCAAGCGGCTTCTTTTCAAAACTATAAAAGTCAAATTTAACATCTACACATTTTCCAACTGTATTTCAGAAAAACTCAAATGTATTTCAGAAAAGAGTAAATGTTCAGAAAAATATAAATGAATTTCAGAAAAGATCGAATGTATTTCAGAAAATATTTTAAAAATATTTTTAGCTAGCAAAACTTTTGCATTGGCAAACCTCCGAGTGTATTTCTGCTTCATTTTCAGAGAAGGTCAAATGAGCACCGCCGAATGGGTTCGGGGGCACTGCATTATTCGTGTTCATAACTGGTTCATTCAATTGGTATTCAAAGTATATGCTACGTTCGTAGCTATGCGGATTCAGTAATCGCATTTTCGTAGATTTCACGAAAATCGCACTACGGTGGATTCAGCGATAGCCCAGAATGTTTTAATCATACCGATTACGTCGGAGGGCCACTCCAATGGAATACGGCGACAGTTTAATTGGCAATATATGTATGTACACTGCTGCACATGTAAAGGCCATTATATACACTGGTTATGCATGTATTCATGTATACTTACAGTGACTCAAACAAGTGATTTTATAATACAAATATTCACAATGTTTTTCAAGCAAAATTTTTTTGCTTATTTCTCTGTACAAAAATTATTCAATCTTCAACCAAAACCATGTAAATCAAAATTTCACACTTTATACTAAACATAGGAAAATTCAACAAATTTTCATCAATTTTTCAAACTTTTTAATTTGAATCTCTGTAAAATTTCTGGGTAACCAATTTTATAGCCCATAAAATTTAATCTAATAAAAAGCAAATTTTAACAATTTTTTCGGGAGGGCTTTTGCGAAAGGTGTTTCGCATTCCATTGCATAAAAACTGTATGCTTATATGGAAAAGTGCACAAATCCGTCAGCAAAAAATAAAAATAAATATTACAAATCAACGCGACTTTTTAGCCGCCTTAAACTCACACTTCATTAGATTACAATCGTATGGGCTATAAAACTGCATACTCACAAATATATTAGAAATTCAGATTACAAAGTTTGAAATTTTGAGCAACATTTTTTGAATTTTTCCTAAATTTTGTATAAACTCTGAAATTTAGAAAACTTTTTGAGTAGATATTTTAAAAAAAAGTTAACACGTGATAACGTGTTTGATTCACTGTTAATACATACATACATATATAAATGCATGTACATATGTACATATATGTATGTAAGTATGTTTTTAGATATGTATGGATACATGCATTTTCATGTGAAGATTTGTGTGTGAGTGTGTGCTCACGTGGATAAATACACTTAAGTAAAAGCAAATCTAGGAAAACGTGTAAATAACATCCATCAAAATTGCTACAAGCTCGGACGTGCATTTACACTAAGGATGTTAATTTTTTGATTTTTACGAACCCTAGATTTTCGGGATGTCGTTATCACAATCCCGGGACCCCGGAATTAATCCTGGGATTTTGATATTCATTACTTTGCAATAACTTAAATCGAAAAAATTGCTTCTAAATTGTTTGAGAAGTTCTCCTACCAAAATAAATAATAAATAAACAATAAATGGGTTTGGAACCTGTTGGTATAAAAGTCCGAGAGCAGAAATAAAACGCGTGGTTTCACTATTGAAGTTTATTACAATACTTAAAGTAAGAACGGAAGTCAAAAGCAAATATATAAGAATAGGTAAATATCAAAAATAAAAGAGTTACAAAAGGAAATGTCAAGGCGTACAGTGGGATAATTCAACTTGTTTTTCAACAGAACCTACTTTTTTCTCTCTGACGTCAGGATTTATTTTAAAGGACTTTGTAATTTCAAAGATATGTTTAATTCCAAAAGTTATTTGAAAAATTCAATGCATTGTAGAATAAAAATATGGGTACCAAATAAAAGCAAGGAGAGAGGAAGGAAATTTCTTTAGAATTCAAAAAAAATAAACTTTTTGGATTCACAAGGATGGATAAGTAATTTTTGGATTTCACTGAATTTTTCAAATCATTTTGGAATTACTTACGTCAGGGTGAAAAACTAAAAATGCTGTCTTACAATATTTGGTTCATGGTGTCACGAATATATCGATTTTTGTGTGTAAAATTTACTATCGCATGGCGTTATATGTAGAATGAGCTAGACAATTATGAAAAAATATTAATTATTAAATAAAAAAATAAATATAGCCAATACTGGTCAGTAGGAGTTTCTATTATTGTCATCAGTGCAAATTACAAATCTCGACAATCCCGGGATTATTTTCCGGCCGCTGTGGTGTAGTGCTAAGTAGTGCGCGCTTCCACTCCACAACGCCTGGGTTCAAACCCTGGTCAAAGCAACATCACAAAAATATAGGTAAACGGTTTTTCTTAACAGCGGTCATCCCTCGGCAGGCAATGACAAACCTCCGAGTGTATTTCTGCCATGAAAAACAGCTTCTCGTAAAAATACAATCGCCGTTCGGAGTCGGCATACAACTGTAGGTCCCTCCACTTTGTGCCACAAATCCGAGGAGAAGCTCGGCCAAACACTAACAAATGTGTAAGCGCCATACTATTATTATTTTTACAAATGTGCAAATATATATTTGTATATATATACACATACATCACGTCTATAAGCAAAGGAAATTCGTAATGACTGAGCGATAGTTGAAATGACATAAATGCATTTCATGTTGTCACTCTGAATACATCAGCAGCAGTCACTTGGTAAGGCACACAACGGACATTAACACGCCCAACCAATCACACACACAAAACATACACATATCACACATGCAACAAAGATTCACATTATTACAAACACTGATAATTACAAACGCTTCCCTGAGGATTATCGCATGACCACTGTATGATGTATGGCTGCTATTTGTGGTTACATTTCACGCACACGAATACTCGTACTAATGCGCTCGCATACAATTGCAAAAATTATCCGCTCATATCTCGGAGCATACTAAAATATTACTCACCCATTCGCCATAAATTTATGCAAGTCGCCAACTCTCCCTACTCTGCTCCAGGCTTCTTCTTACTGTCATTGACAGTCTTGTCGTTTGATTGACAACTCAATTTAGGTTCGTATTTTGGTTACAATAAAATGGTGGAAACAATAAATCATACGTAGGAGTGGTACAAATCCGTATAGTCGCCGCCAGCTTTCACATAATTTCAAATATTTGCTTAAATACAATATTATGCATTATGGCACCATCAACTAAAATAGGCAAATTGTACATACAGCAAAATTCTAGAGGCGGTTTCATGCAAATTGCTGTTAGTGCTAATTTAAAAAACAAAATTCAAGTAAGTTAGGGAATTTGTGTGATTCCCAAGATATATCTAATCGACGGCTGAGTGGACTTATGTATCTCGGCAGCTGGTTCGAAAACGCCCTATCTCTAGCAGTTATGGGTACACCTAAATACGTTTGTATTTAAAGTACCAGTTTGGGCTGTCTGCGAGTTGATCTCAATTTTAGTACCTTAACTAATATTCCAATGGAAATTTGCAGCAGTGTTACATGTAAATTGCAATTTGCTAAAACTGTGCGAGTTCATTTGACAACCTAAATTTTTTGGGCTTAAGTAAAGAATAGGGGCCCTATTCAGCTAGAACAAATGGATATGTGGTTTTTTGGTTTTTATAAGGTTTTATAATACAATGCTAGAAATAAATAAAGATAGAAATTGGAAAAAAGTCCACGACGACCTGTCCTCGATCCCGTAACCTCCTAAATGGCAGTTTATAGCTTTACCTGCTCGGCGGTCGCCTTATCGACACGAATTCTATTAATTAATATGAATTCAAGAAGACATCACATAAAAGTAAGAAGAAAAACTTTTCGACGAATTCAAGAATACATCACATCTACACTATTAAGAAGTATTTTTCATGAAACACTATTACACAGGTTTGTTAAGGATTTCAAGTAAGCACCAGCAGTAAGAGCGTAAACACAAAATTAAGGTAAAAAGTAATAATAAATGAAAAAAAAAAGACAAAAAACTAAAAAAAACAAGGTCGGTCGGTGCCAAAAACAGGTGATCATTTTTAGTAGGTGTAGGCATTTTTTGGCAATCAGCTGATAGTGTTTTTACGTAGGAAACTGTACAATGATTTGTACTCGCATCCGTTAGACTGCAGCATCTATTGAGAAGACATGGAATAAATACAATCTTCAGTTCATTTTTTATTTTATTACAAATAATTTCAAGAAGAATTTTCACATAAAATTAAAAAAAAAAAATCTATGGAATTTCTTTGGTTTTTTTTCAACTGCTTTACCCCTTTAAGTATGTTCACATATAAATATAATCTCAATCAAAGTTCGTATTTTAATCACACCATTTACACAGGCAAATTCCAGATTATTAGCCGTAAAATTTTTTGTGCTTATTATTCTCACATCTCAAGGAAAAGTTATGTTTCTTCCCTGTACCGCCGTGATCACTTTTTTTTCTGCTATATTAAGGACCGAATTCACAGTGCTTAGTTAAATCATTTCTAACTTAACCACCAACAAGGGTTTAACTATGAATTTATGTTCAGAGTCACATATACTACGTTTATACGCACGCATAAGTCGCTTTAATTCATTTCGCCGCGATTCAAAACATATGTATAAACTGAATTTCAATTCGCTTTGAAAGAGCGAAGTGTTTTGGCTCACACTCCATTTCAAATCGGTAGTTTATTTCTCCAGACAGTTAGAAAGAGTGTATAAACACCGCTCTCACTCAAAGCGAATGAGAGATCAGCTGTTCCGCTCAAATTCCAAATAATCGCATCAGTATTTAAAAGCTGGTTAATAATAATCATTCTTTTTCTTTGCCACGATTTAATAATGCCGAATAAAACTAGATTTTTATCACTTTCCATTATGTTAACTTATTAAATGTCAAATGAAAACAGCCGATTTTGTTTGCTTTTGAAGACGGTTACTTTGACGCCGATATAAAGCCGTAAGTATAAACACTAGAGCGAAATGTTTACGGTGTCAATGCGCTTTCAATTAAGTCGATTGTTCTGTGCGTATAAACGTAGTAATAGTTAACTATGGAAATACGTATCGCCTGAAAATATACCAATTCTAAAAATCAATACTTTTCTATTCAAATTTGAAATTCGTTCCACAAAAAAAAAATAAATAATTCACAAGAGTTTAACTATGGGGGCATGCTGGTTTAAACTTTTGTTAACTGAGCGTTGTAGATATAAAAATCAATAGTTAAACTCTTATCAGTGGTTACCTACGCACTTTGAATTTGGCCCTAAGTAATTTTAATATATTTAAACTTAATATTTTATTAAATCAACATTTACAAACCTCTTTTCCTTGCTAGCGTAAATTTTTGTTTACTTTTACATTTGACAGTGTTGCCGCTTTCTTTGTTTATCATATCATAGGTCAAAACAAGTTCCGGTTCCACATTAGGAAGTGGGCCGTAAGCGTATACTTTAACAGAAATACCAGGTAATCCTGAAAGTTTCGCAAGGTGAACAGTTCTTCGGCGTTCCTAGATTACAACTTGACAGTGACTATTGTTATATCTACCGAACCCTTTTCACTCTCGTCCCTGTTACTCACTTTCGCTACAATTATAACCAGTTGTCCCTTCTTGTTATCTATGTTCTTTGGTCATAAGTCTGGTAATTTTTTGTGGAATTTGATAACTTGTTCTGGTAAAAAATAAATAAAAAATAAATAAAGGGAAAACACTGAATCCATGTAAGTAAAATATAGCCACCTAAAAGTCTACATTACGTTGCTTATGCATTTGACAGACTTCTCGTTAATTTTCTGACAGTCAGTTACGGCAGCTTATTCACATTATAGTCAGCCCTATAGGTTATAGGTTAAAATTAAACTTAAGTGCCGTTTAAATATTCAGCTAAAATTGGCCTTTATTCCAACTGTTCACTATTTTTTTTTATATTGTTTCATTCTGATAAACATATCTTTCAGTATAGTTAATTATGTATTTTTTTAAGAAAACCATAATAATAATAATAGACAGACATATGTTACTGTATGGCCGAGCTTCTCCTCCGATTTTTAGCGTACGCCTTGATGTTGTCACAGTTTTACGCCGACTCCGACTGGCGACTGTACTTTTATGAAGCTGTTTTTCATTGATAAAAAACACTCGGAGGTTTGCCATTGTCTGCCGAGGGGCCACCCCTGTTAAAAATTTTTTTTATAGTTTTTGCGATGTTGCTTTAAATACGGCTTGAACCCAGGGCCTGCGGAGTGGTAGCGCGCACTTGAAACCACTACACCACAGCGACTAAGTAATTGGCGATGTGAAAAGAAGTAAATACTAGCATACTTCGTACTTAGTAACACCCAAAATGCTTAAGTGAATCGAACTTTGGTACTTACTACAACATAAATACTTAAATACTTTTGTACTTAGTAGTTAATGCTTAGTAAATAAAATTGTGCCCATCACTGATATCTAGTGATAGAACTTTTTAGAAAAGTATCGATACTAGTACCCATATAGAATTGATACTCGTACTTCCAAATACTTTTAAAGCAAACGCGAAAAGTAAACAAAATTTAGATTATTTTGCAGGTCATAAACTCTTTTTTTTTAACTCGAGACAAGTATGCAAAAGCAAACAATCTTCGAAAACCCAAGATTCTGAATAACTATTAATAGAGTTTTCCTACGCTATGGAAATAAAACAAAATCAATTTCAAACAATTTAACGAACTTTTTTTTTTTATGTACATACTTATATATTATGGTGACTCAAACAAGTGTTGACGTGTTGATATTTTGTTTCAAACTTTATACATAATTTAGAAAAATTCAACAAATTTTCTTCTGATAGGCGACATACACGGTGCGTCTGACTCGTGAGTCATTTGTGTACGTGTTGACTCGCCTTCGACTACACACAGTTGAATCATTCAGAGTCATTTTAGGAGTCATGTTGGTGTAACTAACACATATTTATTTTCCCAAATATATCTAAACCGACTCGCGGGTCAGACACACTGTGTATGCCGCCTATGAGTCTTTAGAACATTTTTGGGTTTGTTGGCAGTTTTGTATCTCACAAAATTTTAGTATAACAAAGTGCGAGTCAGCAAAAGAAAAGTCATCAAAAATCAAAGCAATTGAAACTTGCACTTTATTATACTAAAATTTTATGAGCTATATAATTTTGGAGGTTCGAGTACTAGAGATATCAATTGGCAGGAACCATATTTATACATCGAGTGGAAAATTTTCGATGCATCGAAGCGAAACATCGATATTTGCGATGCATCGATGTTTTTTTGACATCCCTACTTAAGTCCTGTACTCAAAATATTTTACGAATACAAGTTCAATAAATGTAAAAAAAAACGATTTTCGTTGCAGAAACGTGGCAGAAATCCTAGATTGATGCGCTGAAATATCAAATACCCAACACGCAGTATAATAGCATGAATATTGTGGAAAAACCGTGCTCAAAAGTCAACTACTGTGCTTCAAGTAAAGTTTCCAGTGACCTGAATACAATTTTTTGTATTTCAAAGTTATGAACTTTGATGCTCCAATGACAGCGCGTTGACATATTTGTTAAGAAAAAAATTGCTGGCTGCTAGCCTTCCGCTTATCTATTGAACGCACTCGAGTAGAATTGCATTGAAACTACAAAACTCAAAAATGTGTGTAAACGAACCAGCGAAATTTAGACTCTGAGCCCAAACGCAGAAGTCACATATAACAACAACAAACGTACAAGCATGAATACAATTACCGCTGTCGTTCCGCGTGGTATCTGATATACCACATCCTATATATTTCTAGGCGTCTATACGTAGATAAATCATGTAGGATGGAAAAAAAGTGTTGCACTGCAATAGCGAAGAAAATGAAGGATATTCTCTTATCAAAAAAAATTTCCACGAAAAAGTGGTGCGAAATCGTTTGTGTGCCCTTTGGCGCTTAGTGTCATTTTCTCTCGCACTTTCAGCAGAATCCTGCAAGGCCTATGAGATATATGTACATACATGGGCGTACTCAGGTACGGGATACGGGGGGCGCAACCCCACCCCCCTAAATTTCCAAGTTTCATTGTAAGTTCCTTTCTATGAATTCGCAATCAACTTTCCAATTCAAAAAATTTGTGCAATAAATTAAATTTTTGGGTGTCTTCACATCCATTTCGGTAGTTTTGGTAAACTGCTGGTTGTTCCTCGATAATTTTATCAATTGGGAGCGTCATTTTTAGCTTAATTTTGTTAGTCTGATAAACAGTCATTTACTTAAAAAATAAGGTAAAATAATTATTACCTTTTAATATTTTCTCTTAGCGTTCACAGAGGTTTTGTAGAAAAAACAAAAATTAAATCATTACTGAAACAATTTATCGATTTGTAGAAGACACTCCAAGACTATTGTTTAAATAAACAAGTAATTTTTTAGAAAATAAAACAACCGTCTTAAATTCTCATGTAAAAGTCTAAAATTACCGTTAACTTCTTCACGTTCCAATGATCGGATCTAAACCAAATTGGTATGGGACCTTCCCTGAGGCACCAGAAAAATAATTATCGAAATCGGTTAATGTGGTCCATAGTTATGCGGTAACATACATAAAAAAAATATTCCGATGAAATTATTGAGTCAAATCACGCCAACTGTGTCAATGAATTTTCATTGATTTTCTGGAAAGTGAAGACAATTGTGGGAATCTGTAGATATTCCGATCAATTGATAACCTCCTCCTTTTTTGAAGTCGGTTAAAAAGTTAACAATTAATGAGGTAAATTATTATAAATTTTTAGTAGCTATCTTTTAACATTTCTAATGAAATTTACATTAACAAATATCTCAGCCCCCACCTGCATTATTCTCTGCGTACGCCCATGAGTACATAAATTCATTCTAGAGATGGCGGCATAAACTCATACATACACGCTAGTGTTGGTAGCAAAAAGCACCGAGACACCGCGCTCTTCCTCCTTTTTCGCACCATAAATCACAACCCGTAGCCAACAAAACGCGCCACGCTTAAGAGCTACGTGCTGTGCCGTTAATACTTGGCAGTATCATCAAGCGATAAAATAAGGAACGTAGAAAAAGATCTCCTCCTCCAAAAAAAAAAAAAACAAACTCAAATACCCATGTAAAATGACATAAAAAATGCATAACAGAATTGTGCGATAGAAAAACATAATTTGACAATTTATAGCAATTGGTCCTTAGTCACTTCATATACGAGCATCTATGTATTACCCTGGTTTTCCCCACAGTCTCATATTATTCCTAATTTATTAGCCTTAGCTAAGGTAAAAACATTCTTGTTTACCCTTTTCTAAATGTTGCGACATTCAGCGACATGTGTTGCCAATGTTTTGTAGCTAGTTGTCCTTTTTTGTGTATCTTATCATTTTAACTGATTTTGCTTATCATTATTGTTGCCGGCCATTTCCATTCAAAAATTACGGCTGTCGCCATTGGCATTTCCAAATTGCTATTCCTTTGTTTCTTACTCGTATTTGCATTTTGTTTAACATCTTTTATTTATTTATTTATTTCACTGACATTTGCTTTGCATTTTCGCATTAGCGTAAAAAAAAAATATTATTGGCATTTTATTGAAAATCATAAATTTACAAGCGAAACGTTTTACGTGCTTAAATGCCTACATCTGCACATAAATACATATGTATAAATATTATAAAATTGTACATAACTTTGCTTAGAGGCTGGAAAACAAGTGTGTTTTACAATCATACTACTTTAGATACAAACATATGTACGTACTTGGTATGATGTTGATGTCACTGGATTAGTAAGAAATGTTTTCAACTAAAGTTGGTCACATTTAAGCCCAGCAATATTAAAATCCGAGAGTTGCAAATGGTTACAATGTCTTTATGCAGGTTGTCCAGAGAAATTAAAAAGCCATACTTTTTCGGTGTTTTTGGGGCTCCAAAATAAGCAAGCAGTTAATGAGTAATTTTTCTCCAGTTTGGTTTCTTAACCCTTTGTCTACCGCTGTAAAAACTAGCATTACCTACCGTTCGGGTCCTTTGGACCCCTATTTGTATCTCAAAAACAAATTAATTGAAATGAACCAAATTCGGCATGAGCACTGACCTGAAAATCGTCAAGGTCGGCTTAAAACTAGGCACCCCAAAAGTCTCCTCCACCACACAGTTAGTTTGTTAATTCTTGGATGTAACAGAATAAGAGACACCGTGACCGAGCAGCTATTTCGGCATTCGATACTGATATTTTCTACTTTTGGCATTCGATACTGATATTTTCTACTCGATAGTTTTAAAACGATATTTTTTTGGAATCGAGTACTAGAACCTTAGTATCGCATCGAATGTCATAAACTCACATTACAAGATTAGTGTTATTAAAAGCTCAACCAAATATTTACCGGTGTGAGTTTTTCTACGCACACACGCAAGATTTTCTCATTTGATAAACCGAAATCAATTTGCGTGCGTGATTTCTCAGAGTTGCATTTCTGTCAAATTTACAGAAGTTTGCTGAGAAAAGTTTGTATCCATAGTTGCGCCAAATTGTCAATTGAGCAAACCTCAAATCGAAATGTCACGGAAGACAAATCTTGGAATTTGAGTTAGCTTTTTACGCACGCCGCTCAATTTCGGTTAGTCCCATACAAGTTGTATGTGCATGAGAAATGTTTTACAGTAAATTGCCGGCATGTGTGAATATAAGGTTGGCCTGTAACAATTCTTCCCGATATAAATTGGGCTTTAAAGAGCAGAAATTTTTACTATAGTTAGGATTGCATGTGCGAGGATTTTAACCTGCGGCCTCGGTGTTTTAAGTCAACACATCAATCTCTACTTGTTGTAATTATAATAAAGTTCGGCTCTTGCACAATATGTTAGTGTTTGGCCGAACTTCTCTGATTTGTTGCATGCGCCTTAATGTTGTGGCGCAAAGGAGGTCCCTACAGCTTTATGTCGACTCTGAAGAGCGATTGTATTTTATGGGAAGGTGTTTTTCACTATTGCACCACAGCGGCCTATATGCGAGACCTATATTTAGATACATTTTTTGGATTTTGGTATCGATATTTGGAATATCGAGTTTTTTATTCCGATATTAATGGTTACCCGATATTTTTAAAGAGATTCTTTAAATGAGTATCATATCGATACTTTCGGTTCGATATCGTGTCCCTAACTACATCTCCTCATCAGACTCCTTTTTTCTAGACTTAATCAAAACTCTTATTTTTGCGAGCGCTAACTGATTTTCATAAGAGACCGAAAGAAACAAAGCATTGGTCTAATGTAGTTAAATTTGTGAATTTCATGCTGCTATTGAGAAAATTTTGAAGTGAAACTTCTTTAGCGGCGGTTGGTTGGTTGGGAGTAAATTGGCAAATTCAAAGGAAATTGCACACGGAAATGGTGCAATGGAAATGATGCAACGGAAATGGTGCAACGGAAACTATTGGGGCTGAAACAAGTGCTTCTTGAGTGTATGGTATTAATTTAACAAAAAATTGCTAATAAAAGGTTAAAGAATAAAACTCAGAAAAACACCAATACAAGAATGAAAGTAAAGGTGAGTACGTACATAGATAAAGAAAAGGATAAAGGCTAAGGTAAAAATAAAAACAAAACCTAAGATGCGTAAAGATAAAGGCAAAAATTAAGACCAAGGTAAATTTAAACACTTTACTTATATATGTAAGGGCATAGGTGAAGGGGAATATGTAGATGAAGAAAATTATAAACATAAAAGTAAAAACAAAGATAAGGATGAGGATACCGATAAAAGTAAAGACGAAGATAGGGGAAGAAAGATTAAAATAAAGGTAGTTAAAGAGGAAAAGATATAGAGAGAGACACAGAGACCCAATCTGGGAACTCTTTAGGGATTTTAGAGATTTCCGGGACTTATCGATAAAATAATCAATATTTTTATCGGTTTTGTTGTCGATATATTTATCGATTTGTTATCGATTTTGTAATCGATATTTTTAACTATTTTGTAAGCGATATTTTGTTAACGATATTTATCGATTTTGTTATCGATGCTTAGCGATTGCATTGTCGATATTTATTGTCTTTGTTGTCGATATTTATCGATTTTGTTATCGATATTTACCGATTTTGTTATCGATATTTATAGATTTTGTTATCGATATTTATCGATTTTGTTATCGATACTAATCGATTTTGTTATCGACATTTATCGATTTTGCTATCGATATTTATCGATTTTGTTGTCGAATTTATCGATTTTGTTATCGATATTAATCGATTTTGTTATCGACATTTATCGATTTTGCTATCGATATTTATCGATTTTGTTATCGATATTTGTCGATTTTGTTATCGATTTTCTAATCGATTTTGCTACGAATGGTATTATCGATGTTTCCGTTGGAATTTTTATCGAGTTTGTCATTGATTTTTTATCCATCTATCGGTTTTGTTATCAATATTTTGTTGAGCGATAAAAATGAATATAATGGAAAAACAGAATAACATGAATGTTTTTAAAACGAACAGGGGTAGAGGTTGGGATCTAGATAGAAAAAAGAGAAAAAAGATATCCTTAAGCAAAAGCAGATGTGTGTATGTATACATTCGTTATGAGACAAAATAGATAAGCAACGTAGGTTTCACTTCTCTAGTATGGCCCAGGAGCACTTACTTTTTTTTGTTTAAATTAAAGTTGGATAAATGTTTTCTTGGTCTCGAAATAGTAAATAATTCACGAAATATTGAAATTAACACTGCAGATAATAAATTAGAAAATACTTTCTTAAATTAAGTCAAAAGTTTCTTATTATATTCTCTGAGAACGTGTGGCAGGCGCTTAAGAAACTTATGCAAATACATAGTTACAAATTTCATGATTTTAACAAATGGTGTCTTAATTATTTTAGTCTATATCAAAACTAAATGAAGAATATATATTCTTAATATTTTTTAAATTGTACTTTCTTAGATTTTCTTGATAATAAAAATTTCTTTTCTAAGTTCAAAAACAAGTCTCGATTTACGAGCGATGTTTTTTTGTTTTAAGGAAAAAGATCTCGCCGTGTAAATATTCTTATATTGTCAGTACTGCATTATTTCCTATTTGGAGGGGAGAACTCTATAGAGAGAGGAAACAAGTTTGTTTATGATTTTGTTGCCCAAAAAGCTGCTCCAAATACAAATATTAAAAAATGCATTAAAACTTTTTCAATAAAATCACAAAATAACAAAAAAGTATAGTTTAAAAAACTAAAAACTCGATACGTAACTTGAGAATGGAAATTGCTTCATCTTTTAGGCGCATCATTGTTACAAAGTTACATACCAGGCTAATAAAATCGTTAAGATCTTTTGTTTACAAAAATGTGGGTAATCATATGATAACACCCGAAAGAATCGATACATATATTCACGAAACTATAGGCCAAATATAGTAAAACTGCGTTTACAGTTTTTCACAATGAAGTCAGGATTTTTTTTTCAAAGAACTTAGAATAGATGGATTAATTCAAAAAATTATTTTAAAAATCAGTGCAATGTAGAATATTGTTATATGGGTACCAAATGAGAGAGAAAATTCTGTAGAATTAAAAAACAATAAAATCTTTTGGTTTACAAGCACGAATAGATATTGAACATGCGCTTTTAATACATTTTATCTTTTTAAGTTATTAAAGTTTGCACGACGAAATTCGATGATGAGGTCGTATGTATATTAGTCCCCAAACAATAATTTCTATTTAAATAAATATTGAAATTTTCAAAGGACATTTTCCATACCCATTCGCCCTTATGCACAAAAAAGAATTTATTGCAC
This sequence comes from Rhagoletis pomonella, assembly GCF_013731165.1. Taxonomy (NCBI): domain Eukaryota; kingdom Metazoa; phylum Arthropoda; class Insecta; order Diptera; family Tephritidae; genus Rhagoletis; species Rhagoletis pomonella. The sequence goes on from NW_023462700.1 coordinate 16,419, forward strand.
TAAATGTTTGAAATTATTTTTTGAAATAACCATATTTTTCTAATTTCAATGTCCTTTTAAAAAAAATCCTGATGTCAGAGAGAAAAATTAAGTACACAGTTTTGCTATGATTTATCCATAGTAAACTTTAGTGTCGCACGGTGTAATCTATAGAAAAACATTCATGTTTTTTTTTAAATACTGAATGTGCTTGTTTGGACATAATTTGTTTTTGCCACAAAAGTAGCTAAAATTACACATATTGCGATGGAGAGATTTCTCTCGAGTAATAGCTGTCGTAGTCGTTCGTCATTCGGTCCAATAGCTGCTGTAAATATTTCTGAAAGTCTTTTTGTAGCCTTAAAGGATTGCGATGCGTTAAAATCAATTGCAAGAAAAATCCCTTTAAAAACTTAAAGTATGTTCGTTAAAGCCCACATTTTTTTTAAACATTCGCTTCATTACTTCACGTTCAGTACATGGCATCCATACCATGCATACGAAAAACTGAATGACTTTCTAAACTCTGTTGAATAAAAAAATAAATCTTTTGGACTGTGACCTAGACAAATTGTAGCCTTTTTATCACAGATACATAGCTCTGAATACATGCAGAGAAATATGTAGTAGCTGTGATATGTGCAACATTTTAATTCAATTGAATGCACGCGAAAGAGCACTCCGTTGCGATTGGAATAAGCCAAATAGCTATCACCGAAGCAGTCATGCATTTAAAACGGCACTACTATGTGGAGAAAAAAGTTAACGCATTTTAGGTCGGTATATGTATGTATGTGTGCTATTCAATTGGCAGTGCTATTATTTATATTTTTTTACACTTAGTTGTTTTTTGCACATCTATTTGTGGTTACAAAATTTGCGCCTTTGCAGGCGACTAAAATTTTTTTTTTATTGGATTTAAACTTATTTCAAAAGCGCACACCTATCACCTGCAACATTACACCCAACTAGATGCACTGCACGCAAGCTCATTCATATTTCGCACTTGTTGGAAAACTGTGTTTGCACTAGTTTTGTGTTTTACCTTTGTTGTTAGTTTGCGAATTGTTAAACTTTTTTTTGCATGTTTTTGTTGCTCGTGCACGTCAAGTAGGCTTGACACTCGTGTGGCCCTTTTTGC
>NW_023462701.1:0-17537 GCF_013731165.1 Rhagoletis pomonella
AAATACTTAATGGTACTTGGAATACATTGCTGACAATACATTCAAATTAGGGCTGTGCGATTAATTGATTACTCAAAATTTTAATTAATCATAAAGTAAATAACTCAATTATTCGATTAATTGGAAATTATGATTACTCAAAAGTTCAGTTACTCGAGTAATCAAGAGTTTTGATTAACCAAAAACAAAAATATTTGAGTAATTTGCTTTATGATTAATCAACATTTCGAGTAAAATGAGTAATCAACATTTCAACTCTTTACATATGTATAAAGTAGTTAAAGTTCCTTGATACTTTGAAAACAACGTTTCTGTTTTCAAAAATGAAAGCAAACAATTTTTTTCATATACAGAATGTAAAAAAGAAAATTAGCATTTTCCAAAGCAAACTCTGTTAACGAGCAAAATTATTTTTTTTAAGTAATCATATTTCAAGTAACTCGATTAATCATCGTTTTGAGTAATCAAAATCTTGATTACTCGAGTAATTGATTAACCGAATAATTGATTAACCAACTTGCTCGAGTAATCGAATAATCGCACAGCCCTAATTCAAATAGAAATTGCATTTATTAAAGCATTAACATATGAAAACAAACAAAAAAATGTGAGTCAACGCCGCCTATTTGAGAACTATATTTTAAAAGCTGAAATTTAACTTAAAAGATTGCTAATTGCACTGACTTTATAAACAAAAAATTACACTTATTCCGCTATAGATTCAGAGGCATAACGCAATTTATGTCCACATTGGTATAAGCAAATTTATTCTGAAAAATCGTCGTTTTGATTAATTAAAAAAATAAATTAAAGAGTACGAAAAGTAAAGGCCGTCGAAGGGCGTTATAAAACCACTTGCATATTATTCTTTACACCTTCGCAAATGCAGAGGGTAAGTCCGATAACCAAGTCTAACCAATTGGCTTAGATATTTACATTTTAGCGACGTTATATCAAATCTCAAAATTCAAAAGTAATTATTAACAGGAATGTATCTGAATATAAATAGAAGATCAGTGGCTGATCCACGGTGGAGAGGGGGGAGGGGGGGGGTTGTGTGTTAAAAGAGAAAAATACTTGGAGTTATAAAAACTTTGGTTATGTAAGAGTTAAAAAAAATAGTTCCTCGCGAGTTTTCTGCTTTCTGAAATTAAAAAATTATACAACAGGCATGCAAATCTCGAAGCGCTGTTATAAAATTTTTTCTGAAATTTATTTGTGATCTTAAATTTTAGTCATGGTAAATAAAATCTTAAGAAGTGAGTTGCATGACATTTGGTGTTGCAGAAACTTCTAAAAGACAACAAGGTGTCCGTGATTATGTGATTAGTAAATTGAAAGAAATATCTGATGAAAATGCTCGTTCCGAAGTTCTGCCTTTTCCAAGTTGGAAAAGGAAGAAAAGCGAATTGGTCTGGTGGAAAACGAGGACAAGACGAAGTACCTCCTGTCATAAAACAAACAGTCAGCACATTCGCGCCGTGGCACCCACGTCACTGTTGACAGTTATAATTTCGAGTAAGTAGAGAATTTCGTTTACTTGGGGACCAGCATTAAAACCGATAATAATGTCAGCATGGAAATCCAACGCAGTATCGCTCTTGCTGACAAGTACTACTTTGAACTAAGTAAGCAATTCAGGAGTAAACTCCTCTCTCGACGTACGAAAACCACATTCTATAAGTCACTCAACATGCACGTGCTGGTATATGGCGCACAGCATGGATAATGAACACATCCGATGAAGGGGCTCTTGGAGTATTCGAGAGAAAGATTTTTCGGAATATTTACGGGCCTTTACGCGTTGGCAACGGCGAGTACCGCAGACGATGGTACGATGAGCTGTATGAGCTTTACGACGACATAGACATAGTGCAGCGAATTAAGATACAGCGGTTCCGCTATCTTGGCTATGTCGTTCGAATGGACACCGATGCTCCAGCTCTTAAAGTATTCAACTCGGAACCCTCTGGTGGTAGCAGAGGAAGAGGGAAGCCCCACTGAGATAGAAAGACCAGGTGAAGAAGGACTTGGCTTCTCTTGGCATTTCCAATTGGCGTCAGTTGGCACAGAAAAGAGACGACTGGCGTGCTTTGTTGAACTCGGCTAAAATCGCTTAGGCGGTTACAACGCCAAATAAGAAGAGGAAGAAGAGATTTGATGGCTATGGAATGTGCTGCGGCCCCTTATGAAAACTCACGTTTACCTCCACACGAAATTTCGAAATCATGTGACTTATCGTTCCCAAGTTTTAGCTGATAAAGTTCGACGCCTGTAAGATGTTCGACGCCCCCTTTTACAAACTTATTTATTTATATGGATATGGATATTTTACACCAAGTTTCAAAGTCATGTGACTTAGGGTTCCGAAGTTATTGCTGATTTCAAATTTCACGCCTATAGGACGCGACACGCCTTACCTCACTATAAGCGCCTACCATGGGTATCTCTTCATACCAAATTTCAAATTCACGTAAGGTATGATTTCGAAGTTATGAAGTTTAAAAATTTCACAACTATAGGATGTGCCACGCCCCTTGTACAAAAGTATATCTTCTTTAGAATATGCATCTACGATAGATATGTATGTCAACACACCTAACTTCAAAGTCATGTGACTTACGGTTTCGAAGTTATAGCTGATTAAAAATGTCACGCCTATGGGGGGTGCCACGCCCCCTTGTCAATCTAATTTTTTTATACCCTAGGTTACGTCCGATGTCACTCTCTATATACCACTTAATGCCCCATGAAAATGCATTCTGTAGTTCCGAAGATTAGTGAGTTTAAATAGACAAACAATTTTGCAGTCGACGCTCTAGGTTGACTCATCACGCTCTGCATAGTCGACAATAACTGGCTCATGTCCGCGCCTATTGCTGTTGGAGCGATTGGCATGATCGCTTCCGCCAGATGTCTCAAATGCCTGCTGTACAAACTCGTGGGCGCAAACGCTGTTGTAGCTCCGCCTTTGAGCCCGTAGTAGAAAGTTCCAACAAGCTCCTTCAACTGATTTACCTTCTATTGCTCCTATTTAACCATTCTGATTTCTTTTCAACTAAATCTCCTTGGAAGTGACGCAATCCCACCACTGCCACCAATTGTTAAAAAAAATATGTATTTTAATAGTTTATTATGTTATTCGATCGCTGAATTGCGTCTTTCCAAACCAAAATCCAATACAGCTCTATCTTTTTCCTTCTTACAATTTCAAAGCTATTGAGACTCAAACAATGTTTCTTTATAAATTCATTTCTAGTAGTACACATAATTTCACAAGCACTTGTTATAGCTACAGTGTGATATTGTAGCGTTTAAGAATCTTCTTTAGTAATTTCGTAACAGTATTTTCATGAGTGTGCACCCCTTATATATATTTTTGTTAGTATTAAACCCAGCTCTGTTAAGCTGTTTTTTTTAAATTCATGTTTGCTTTTGATTTTTGAATTTTCCGCAATGTAACAAATCAAAGGTATAAAATCTAAAATACATCCACTAGCAGCGTTAGTAGGTTTAAAATTTTTCTCATAGAATTCTGTGTAGCATAGAGGGCCAACTTTTTTTGTACGAACACTTTTTCTGATTTTAAGGCGGTCGAATCTGAAACTTTATAAAAAATTATGATTTTTTTTTTTTAATTTTCTGCATGATTTTTTCTATAGTGACCAAACCATTTGTATGATTTATGAGTATGAAGGCAAACAACTTTTTTTGGAGTGTCCTTTACAAGTCTCTCCCAGATGTAAAACCGATAGTATGACAAATAGGAATTTTCGATATGTTTTTTATTTTTTTTATTTTTAGTGATAACTCAAAAACTAGGCCTGACCCGGAGAATCATTATAACATTCGAATTCAGGATAAAGTTCTTCGATGGAAAAGTTTTATTTCATTCTTGGTGATTTTTTTTGTCGAGTAGAGTAATTAAAGGTTTTCTCAATAGTGACTAATGACTACCCAGTAAGAACGCTATCTTTTAACTAGTGCGTTATATACGCCTAGTATTTCAAACAGTTTGTATGAGAAATTCAAAAATTTTCCATCTTTTACATAGGACTTCGGGACAAAATCTAACGCATACTCGATGCAGGTGTGAGCAGTTTTCTCTTTCTTTTGCATGGAATTCGCTATTATGTTATCATATATGACGTTGTCTCTTTTCAATTAAATATTACTATGCGATAAATAACGTGTTAAATAATGCAAAGAATGCCATATGAATATGCAAATGTGATGGTTTTTATTTACAATTTTGTAAGTGTATTTGAGAATACGTTGGGGAAGTTCTGGTGCGTAGGTTTTGACACTCCCTTACAAAAGGTTGCTTACGCACCCCCACACACAGTGCCTTCCCTGCAGAAAAAAATTATCAATTGATAAAAAATAACCCACTTGTAGTTAGCTTTTTTGCGGGATTTCTATAAAATATATAACTTGTGGTTAGCTACAAAAAGCTTACTTGAAACTAGTTGACAAGTAATGCCGGAGTAATGAAGGAGATTGTTTTCTTTAAACGCGTTTCTATTTTAATATCCTGCACTTCGCAAATACTTTTTCGAATTGAGGACAAATAAAAGGAAGATCGAAATTTCATATTATCATTTTGAAGTTATGTCTGACGGAGTTCGATTATGAGTCCACCTACAGCAGAATATGTAAACAAATATGAAATGTAATAAAATAAATAAAGTAAATAAAAATAAAAAAATAAAAATAAAATTAAATTATATTTTGTTTTTCCTATCGATATTTTATGTCCAAAAGTAGTTAGTTACAAGTTAGTTACATCAACTGCAGAGGTAACAACCCTTGACTACTTCTAATGCAGAGCTAAACCACCCTTGATTATTTCGCGGCCATCGCCATAGAAAGCTAGCTTTCGTCAAAGAAAATATACAGATAATAAGTGACTTTTAGCTCCTTCCTAATCAACTTAAAGTTAGATTATAGTTAGACACATTTCCTGCAGGGTTGCTAAGGTAGCAGATTTTGTCAAGAGGGAGCGAGAAAACTGTTTTCTGAGCAAACCTATTATTATTCAATTATGGGATTATACCAGAAAGTAAAGGGAAGAGGCTGTTTCATTACGCCATTATAATTGTAGAATGAAAAATATCAGCCCAACCACGAATAAAAAAAATTTAATGAAACTTTACTGATAAAAATTTAATCAATTAAAAAAACAAGTGATTTCACAATTTTACAGCTCTCCTGACAACGCAAAGCAGGTCTTAATTGTTTGAGTTATAATTAGGGACTAACATATAGTATATGTGCGTGTCACAAATTACTTTACACTTTGTTTTGCGAATTTATTTTTAGGACCTTACATATGTATATCAAACAAAATACACTACGTTAAACCGATAGTACGGTTAAAAAAAAATGTACTTACAAATGTATATCCACCCTGCTTTACTTGAATAGGCATCAGAGAAGCTCATTTCGATGAATGATCAATTCCAAAGAGAAGTGGTGAAAATATAAGGTCGCTTGCACAGTTTTTTGCGGGTTTGTTTTAAAATCTGCAAATATTTTTTGATTAAATTGAATTGGCACAGTGGCTTTAACATAAGGAGAGTATTAGATAGAACCAACAAGAGCGTACCATTTATTTTAATTTCGCTATTTGACACTTCCCCTTATTCTAGAACCCGAATTTTCGTAATTCGTAAATGGTAGCTCCGTTAAGAAAACTGAAACATCGACATGCTACAACCGTTGCGGAAACATGTTCAGCATTGCCAGCTATCAGTTGTTTTTCGAAGTCAGCTGTATGCAGGAATACAAAGTGGAATGAATTAGAAAATACTCATAAAGTGCACGATTGAGAGAATACAAAGGTTGCGCCGATCTCGGACCGCTATTCCTCTCTTAACGAATTTCACAGAATCATTGTTTGCATGACGTCACACTGGTGCAACTTGTTTACGTTTTCCTTGCAACATTTTTTCTTCTTCTTCCATTCTTGCTCACGTTTTGGCATTTCTCTCTCTCAATTGCACCAGTGTGACGTCACACAAAAGTTATTCTCAAAAATCCTCTCTGATCGGCGCAATCTTGTATTCTATCATTCTTGCATAAAGTGCTTATTTATAGTACAATTTTTGTATTTAACTTTTTTTTCAGAAAATGATGGATTGCATTTGCAACTATAGCAGCGGAATATGAGCGCATTTTGAAATTAATTCACAAAGCTATGCGGAGCTGTCGGGCAGTTGCCATGGGCGCATCTATGTATGTATGGCAGCTTCTGGTTGAATTGTTGAACCACAAGCCATAACTCCTGTTATACCTAAAGAACTGGTTCTCAATCCAGATAATGCAAAAACAGCTCCTTCCAAGCCATTGAAAATATGCATTTTGTTAGGTTCACCACCCGTTGCGCTTGCTTCCGCCTTCGGCCACGCTAAGGGTTTATAACGCTTACTAAGTAGAATTCACCTTTCTGTGTGTGCGGAGAAGAGGGCCGGAAGGTATACAATGTTTGTGCGTATCCGTAACTCCAGCTACGCCATCCAAAGTATTTTTGCGCAGAACCCACATCGAAATTTACAAAAAAAGTGTATAGCTCAAACCGAATTAATAATAAACTAGTGCTCGGAAATTTAAAACCGTTATTTTAAATTAAAGTTCATTCCTTTGAAAACACGTGTATGTATATTAAAGTTTTTAGACTCGGGTCATGCACAACAACCCAAAATCATAGTACAAATAACTAAACCGTACCCAAGTTTCTCGCTATGGGGCAACAAACATCGTTTTTGTTCGTTCATATGTATAAAGCAGTGGATAAAAATATACGTATATGGGCAAATCTAATAAACAGGTACACTTTCAAAATAAAAAGTTAAATTTGTTTACTTGTGTCACATCTATGTTTTATATATGATTATATTCGTAATCTCTTAATAAATCGACAAATATAAGTGTAATTTATTTTCATCAAGTGCTTCAAAAGTTAGACGAGGAACAACATTTGGCAGCCTCTGGTTGAATTGTTGAACCAGAAGCCATAACTCCTCTTATGCCTAAAGAACTGGTTCTCAATGCAGTTAATGCAAAATCGTTATCGGACAGACAGACACACAGACAGACATGGCTTAATCGACTTCTCTATTCATTCTGAGCATTTATGTATACATTTGTCTATATCTATCTCGATTCGTTTTGGCTGTTAGAAACAACCGTTATGTGAACAAAGTTAAAATACCCTTGTGCACAGGTGCGCTCGGGTATAAAAATATACGTATATCGGCAAATCTAAAAAACAGGTACACTTTCAATATAAAAAGTAAAATTTTTTTACTTGTGTTACACCTACATTTTATATATGATTATATTCGTAATCTCTTAATAAATCGACAAATATAAGTGTAATTCATTTTCATCAAGTGCATCATTTTGCAAAATTCGTAGTTTTACAAAAGTTATTGTTATTAACTTTTTTTTTGATGAATTCAGTAATTATTTATTATCCACTGATTTATGGCATGTATCTTGCTGTTTTTGTTTCCTGATAACTTTTGTAAAAGTGCGAATTTACCAAATTGCTCAAATTATATTTTTTTATGGTCGTAAACCGAATAAAGTGATTTGTGCGAAAAAATCTTGATCGTCCAATTTTGGATGGCCCACTTGAGATATTTTCACTCAGTAGTAAATCAGGGTTTTTACACACTTCTAGAGAAAAATTTTTGAAGAATTTTACAGGTATATGTAACGTTATCAGGAATATTCAATTCAATGAAGATGTTTTTGGATCGTTTGTTTTGGATCGCTCAAGATCGCATAATTTTTTATCTTTAAAAGTTGGTTTATTCTGAAAGCACACCTCTTGCTAAGGTATGATATTATTAGTTATTGTTTGTAGAATACAATACATACTTAACAACTTTTTAAAATGGAATGCTACGCGATAAACCCATTTAGTTAGATTTTAAAGCACACTTTAGTTACCAACTACATATGAAGTGTACACAGAAGTACTAATTGCACATAAAATTTCAAACCAGTATATGGTGCGTTTCAAAAGTTTTGACATAATTAATTGTGCCCCTCTTAAAAATTACAAAAAAAATCACTTGTTTTCCTTATTTTTTTAATTTAAGCACCCATAATTCAAAAGTTATGCAGCAAATTCATCCAAATTTTTTTGACGCTTCAAGTATACGCCTATGAATTGTGTCCAAGAGCAACCATCTTGATATAGTTTACAACAATAAAAAAAATGCTAAATAACACAAAGTTTACCTGTTTTTTAGATTTGCCCATATGCGAAAAGCAAATTTATCTGTTTAAAAGAGCTCCACTAATATTTCCTCCAAACACACAACGACTAACATCTTTTTGCTTTATTTTTATCTCGCTTCCGGCACAGAAATGTTTTCGTACAAAATACGCAAAAAAGTTGCCAATATCTTACTCGCTCGTTTCTAGGCATGCCATTCTTACGAATTTCGAAAATACGATTCGGATTGCTACATACCATTTCTACGATTCGCAGCAAAATCCGAATATGAAAGTATTGCAGAATAGGGGACTATTAGTCCAATACTATCTCCTTAATTCAAATATCTATGGAAAAAGGGTGAGGTACAACAACACCATACGCTTTAGCTTTTGAAATAAAAGCATACGACGTTATTTCCAATGCAGAAGTGAAATAAAATCACACTCAAAGTTCTACAAATGCGTAATTAATCATAATTTAAAGGGTGGCGGGTCCGGGTTTGATCGCCGGGCATTGCAAAAAGTAATTTTATTTTTCCTAAACAAAAGTTTTCAAAGCGCAATAAAAATAATAACTTCGTTTTTTCCATTGCCAGTTGGAAACTATAGTTTTATTTGTAACTTCAAAAGGGAAATAAAGCCATTATTACCTCATTGCGACCTTACTGCAACGCCATAGAGGACTATTAAATAATTCAAGCTTGCAGAAATAAAAAAAATAGGAAAGTGGATATAAAAAGTGCGCGCAATTAATAGCTTTTTTTTTGTTGATTCAGTTGGTCAATCCCAAATTTCATTTTACACACGTGAAGCTCATTGAATTTAATATCATCTATGTATGTAGGCGGCCGCTGTGGCTGATTGGTTAGGGGCACGCACTACCACTCCATAGGACGTGGGTTCGATCCCTGGTCCCAGCAACATCTAAATTAGAACAACTTTTCGAACAGCGGTCGCCCATAGGAAAGCTATGGCAAACATAGCATATTTCTTCGAGCATATTTCTGCCTCGAAAAAGCTCCTCATAAAATCAATTTGTCCTTCGGAGGCGAAATAAAATTGTAGGTCCTCCATTGCATAAATAAAATAAGACCTATGTTATCTAAATTGAGTAATAAATTTTAAAATTATGAACGCTAAAGTTGTTCTTACACGATATGTATTTGCATGTGTACATGCCACTTTTTACATATGGAAATGCCAACATATCGTGTAAAGGCAAATTAGATTTGTTTCTGTACAAAGCAGATGCACGTACATACGAAATAGAAATTTTTCTATTTTCATCTGACACACAGATAGAATCATCAGCACCATCAGTGGAGCAGCTAATTTGATTTTGTTCGTATTAGTTGGTCTCATAACTGCCAAATATTGTTAACTTTTTTTAGAAAAATTCTTAATTAGAAAAATGAATTTGTACGTGCCTTTGGAACGTTTTCTTAACTGAGGGGCGTAAACGCTAATTATTGGGCCCTGAAACGCATACATTAATGCTTCGGGAACGAAACAAATTCACAAAGAAAGAAATTTGCACCAATTTTTAATTTTTGTTTATATGTCACATGGCCACTATAGTATTTAACGAAAAAGTAGACTATTTTTGACACTTTACATACCAGAAGAAACAACAAAATACTCGTAAATATTGGTTTTGGTCTAATGCTACTACCTGTTTGTTAGGCCTTGGTGTGTACATATATTTACTTAAATAAAAAAATTTAAATTTGGTTAGTTGTTAACTACAGCTTCAATATCTTTTTTCAACTTAAAAGGAGGACGTCACTTAGGGCCGTTTTCTGAAGTAACCTTTAGCTTTAAAGCTCACGTTATATTTAAAGGCTACATTAAAATTTATGATTGTGTCTAAAGTAAATAATTTTATTGTCGGTTTTAAATTGATTTACAACCAAGAAACAGACATACGTCAAAAACCGATAATAGAAATGCTTAACATTAGACATAGCTTTATTTTTAATCCAACCTTTAGATATAAAGTGAGCTTTAAATTTAAAGGTTACTTCAGAAAATGGCCCTTACTGTGCCTTTTCAATTGAATCAAAAATACAAGCCGATTTTTCGTGTTGTTTAACAAACAACCTCATAAGAAATAAACTATGCATGGTGTTTTCTTCTTCACCAACTTTTTTCAGAATTGATCATTTTTTAAAACTTAATTGAAACGAAGCTTCTTCGATGCCTCTATTGGCCCGGATTTTGAAAAAAATTGACTAATTCAAGTGAAGTTGGGTGAATGCAGATAGCAGAGTTCGTAATTATCTTTTACTTTTATTAAACAAATATGTATATTTATTTTCTGTGCACGGTTTTAAAAATCCAGAGGAACCTGAAATTACTTCACGGGCCGATGTATGGGCACTTGGTATAACAACAATTGAACTAGCAGATGGCCAACCGCCTTTTGCCGATATGCATCCCACCCGCGTTATGTTCCAAATAGTACGTAATCCTCCGCCTACTTTATTACGACCAACAAATTGGTCTCAGCAAATTAATGATTTCATATCGGAGTGTTTGGAAAAAACTGTTGAAAATCGCCCAATGATGGTTGAAATGATTGAACATCCGTTTTTGAACGAACTATTCGACAACGATGAAGAAGTATGTTATATACTATACTATGTATTCATAGTAAATATGCTTACATATCCATAGTATGTAGTTTATAAAAACGCTTGAAATATTGTTTCGGTTACCGTATCTAGATACAAGCAGATATTCGTGAGCTGCTGGTTTTCTGTAGAGACGCTCCAGCTATATATAAGGAACCAGAAATATTCGTTGATCGTGGTTATATAAAACGCTTCGATGGAAAGCCAGAACGTATGTATCCAGAAGACTTAGCAGCTATCGAGAATCCAACGGAAGAACTCATTTCGGACTCACTTAGAAACCGCATGGAACTTGGCGGGTCTTATAGTTTTATCGGAGACATTTTATTGTCGCTAAACTCTAATGATTTACAACTAGATTTCGATGAAGAGGTAAAATAATGAATATAAATGTAGGCTGCAGTGTATTGTACGTTTTATCATTTGTTTTCAGTTTCACATTAAATATAAATTTAAGTCACGTTCACAAAATTCTCCACACATATTTGCTGTGGCTGATATTGCTTACCAGGATATGCTTCATCATAAGGAACCGCAGCATATCGTGTTTTCAGGAGAAAGCTTTTCCGGAAAATCAACCAATGTCCGTTTACTCATAAATCATTTATGTTATCTTGGATCTGGCAATCGTGGAGCTACCACACGAGTGGAAAACTCAATCGATGCAATTCAAATGCTCGTTAATGCTGGCACACCTATCAACAATGAGTCTACAAGATGCGTGTTGCAGTACTTCCTAACGTTCGGGCAGACAGGAAAACTCAGTGGAGCCGTTTTCAATATGTATATGCTGGAAAAGCTTCGAGTTTCCACAACCGATATGTAAGAAACTTTTATGCAAGATTAATATATTTTATTGACATATTCATGACCGTCATCTCCTCAGGAATCAACACAATTTCCATATCTTCTACTATTTTTACGACTTTATGAATAGTAAAAATTTACTAAGAGAATACCATTTAAACAGTGATCGTGGCTATCGTTGTCTTCGAATACCTGCAGAATCCCAACCTACTAAACTAAAATACCATCGCGATGATCCCATTGGAAATGTAGAGAATTATAAACGATTTGAATCTATTTTGCAGGACCTTGATTTTAATCATAAACAGCTGGAAACTTTGCGGAAGGTATGTATGCATACATATGCAAACACATACACTCATTCCATTATATCTGCGTACACCCTTGTTTTTTTAATATTCACAATGTTTTGCAAGCTATAATTTTTTCGTTATTTTTGTACAAATATATTGTTTATGCTATAAACAAAACCATATAAATCAAAGTTTCAAACTATACAAAATACTAAGGAAAATTTTACGAATTACACAGGTTTACAAAAAAAAAGTTTCTGCATATTGAACTAAACCTCTATATCTACGGTTGCCAGACGTACTGATTTGGGAAGGACAATATTGAATTTTCACTCGCTGTACTGAAAATTTTCAATTCCCAATTCAGTACGCAAATGTTCTTATTTTTCGGAAATGTGTGCTGCTTTGTACTGATTTTTCTATCTCTATTCCACTTCGTTCACATCATTGGCGGATGCAGAATTTTGGTTGAGAAGGGGCGATTGGGGTCAACTTGTCAAATAAGGTTAAATTAAAAATACACGTTTAACCTTAGAGTGAACCCTCTAAGTTCAAGCTATGTACATATATGAGCTACAAGCATCCAACTGCTAATATAAAAATTATTTCATCTTTTAAAAAATTACAAGATACATTATTGTATTTTAATACATATTTCGTACTTACAACGCTTTTCGACTGAAGGATGGAATCTATATATATAACAAGTAAGAGCAGCGCTGTCTTCGGCTATGCCGAAGGCTTCATACCTTTCATGAGCATCTGAAAATTTTACTTTAACAGATTACTGCATTTGAAAAAATGTATATATTCGCAGCAGGCATAGATAGAGGAGATGCATATATAAAAAATCATATCTAAACAATCAGAGGTATGGAAGATATACCTTATATAGCGCCAATCTAAATGATTTTCACTGCTGTGTGATCGGTACGTGGACCGGTAACACAATCTACATCAAGGAGATATATCGCAACGACTGGTATCTGAACAATCAGTGGTATAAGAGATAAAGCTCATACAGCATACATTTTTACGATTTTCTCAGTAGACTTTGTATTATTATTTATAAAATAGCTTACGAAATTTATCGGTTTTAGCTGTCCAAATAAAGGAGTTTTACAGTAAAACCCCATATCTGAACAACCAGTTGTATGGGGGCAATAAACAGGTTATAGTGACCCGATCTTTGTTAATTTTACTGTAAACTTTCTGTGATAATGGGCGAAAATATTCTGTTGTTAATGCCTGTAAGTATTGCAAAATTTCATGTTCCTAGGTGAATATATAAAGGAGTCGGCCGCTGTGGTGTAGTGGTAAGCAGTGCGCGCTTTCACACATCAGCACCTGGGTTCAAGCGCTGGCCAAATCAACATCGCAAAAATATAAAAAAAAGGTTTTTTCTTAACAGCGTCCGTCCCTCGGCAGGCAATTTCAAACCTCCGAGTATATTCCTGCCATGAAAAAAAGCTTCTCATAAAAATACAATCGCCGTTCGGAGTCGGCGTAAAACTGTAGGTCCCTCCGCTTTGTGTGACAACATCAAGGCGCACGCCACAAGTCGGAGGAGAAGCTCGGCCAAACACTAACATATGTGTAAGCGCCAATTTATTATTATTATTATTATTATTATTATAACGAAAATTCTCATAACTGAAGAGTTGTATGGGTGATATATGTTATAGTGACCCGATCTTTGTTATTTTCACTGTAAGTATTCTGCTAATAATGAGTGAAAACGGTGCTAATTTTGATGTTCCTAGCTGCATAAATGAAGAAGTTATGGAACAAAATTTCATATCTGAACAATCATAGGTCTATGGTGGATATAGGTTATAGCGACCCGATCTTCGCCATTTTCACTGGAAGTATTCTTTTGATAATGAGTGACAACAGTGCAAATTTCATGTGCCTAGCTACTTAAATGGAGGAGTTATAACGAAAAATCTTATATCTGAACAATCAGTTTTATGAGAGCTATAGGTTATAGTGACCCGATCTTTGTAATTTTCGCTGTAAGTATTCTGTTGATAATGGGTGAAAGTATTGCAAAATTTCATGTTCCTAGCTGCGTAAATGGAGAAGTTATAACGAAAAATCTCATATCTGAACAATCAGTTGTATGGGAGCTATATGTTATAGTGTTTCGATTCTTCCTGTTCCGACAAATGATTAATACACTATAAAAATACACCCACCTACCAAATTTCATCCGGATATCTCGAAAACTGAGAGACTAGATTGCATACAAATAGACGGACAGACAGACAGACAGACAGACAGACGGACAGACGGACAGACGGACATGGATAAATCAACTCAGCTCGGCGTTCCGATCATTTAAGTATACATTTTAATTGGTCTATCTCTTCTATTCTGGTACTTACAAACATCGGACCAAAGTTATAATACCATTTCATGCTCATGAAAGGTATAAAAATGAAATGTTTTTCGTATGACCGCGATGCCTGACCAAACGGCTGAACCGATTTCAATTCTGTAAAAAGTGTTTTTTTGGACCTTCTGTGTGGAAGGTTTTTCGACCTAAAAAAATTTGAACTTTTTTGTTGTTGTTGGCGAAAAATGAAGAATGCTGAGACGTTACGATTTCACAATTTCAAAAAGTTTTCTGTACATTAAATGTCACTAAGCTACTAAACGGCTGGACCAATTTGGCTCATATTTGGAACATATATCAGTACCATGAAAATAAATATTTCTACCAAAACTTTGGTCGCTAGGTGGCGCTGGGGTCAGGATATTCCTAAAAATTGCATTTACTTGCCGATTTGGCTCATATTTTGAACATAAGTTAGCCAATTGAAAAGGAATATTTGGACAAGAAAATTACACGATAGGAGGAGCTGGGGTCGGGGTATTCTCAAAAATTATTTTACGCTAAGAGAAGGATAGATATCTACTATATATTTGTGGAAGTATGTATGTATGTGCCAGGTTGCAGCCTAACCGGACGGACAGAATCGAACGAAATTTGGACAGAGTATTGCCATGATACCTGGGCCTATAATAGGGTAAAAAAATTGGGATTCGACAAGGGGGCGTGGCACCTCCCATAGGCGTGAAATTTTTTATCAGCCATAACGTCGAAACTATAAGTCACATGAACTTGAAATTTGGTATACAGTCACATATATGGTAGGTGCTTATAGTATGGTATAAATAAATGAGTTTGTAGAAGTGGGCGTGGCACATCCAATAGACGTGAAATATTTTATCAGCTAAAAATCCGAAACAATAAGTCATATGAACATGAAATTGGTTATTCAGTCATACATATGGTAGGTGCTTATAGTACGGTATATATGAATGAGGTTGTAAAAGTGGTCGTGGACCATCCCATAGGAATATTTTATCAGCTATAACTCCGGAACTATAAGCCACATGAACTTGAAATTTGGTATGCAGACATAACTATGGTAGGTGCTTACAGTAAAGTATATATAAAGGGGTTTGTAAAAGGGGGCATGGCACATCCCATAGGCGTGGAAATTTTTATCTGCTATAATTTCACAACCATTAGTCACATGAGATTGAAATTAGGTAGACAGACATATCTGCGGTAGGTGCTTACAGTAGGCTATATATACATGAGTTTGTAAAAAGGGGCGTGGCACATCCCATAGGCGTGGACCCTTTTATCAACTATAACTTGGGAACCATAAGTCCCAAGAACTTGAAATTTGGTGTGCAGGCATATCTACGGTAGGCGCTTTAAGTAAGGCATATATAACTGGGTAGAACATCCCATAGGCGTGGAAAATTCGTAATCATATGTCACGTGAAATTGCAATTTGGTACGCAGACGTATCTATAGTAGGTGCTTATAGTAGGCTATATATAAGTGAGTTTGTAAAAGTGGGAGTTGTACGTCCCATGGACCTGGAATGTTTTATTAGCTATAACTCCGGAGCTATAAGTCGCTTGAACTTGAAATTTCGTATGCAGCCATTTTAATGGTAGGTACTTATATTAGGGTATATATAAATGAGTTTGGAAAAGAGTGCAGGGCACATCCAATAGGCATGGAATTTTTTATCAGTTATAACTTCGAAACTATAAGTCACATGAACTTGAAATTTGGTATGCAGTCATATATATGGTAGGTGCTTACAGTAGAGTATATATAAGTGACTTTGTTAAAGTGGGCGTGGCACATCCCATAGGCGTGAAATTTGTTATCAATCAGAACTTCGGAACCATAAGTCACATGAACTTGAAATTTGGTATACAGTCATATATATGGTAGGTGCTTATAGTATCGTATAAATAAATGGGTTTGTAGAAGTGGGCGTGGCACATCCAATAGGCGCGGAGTATTTTATCAGCTATAAATCCGAAACTATAAGTCATATGAACTTGAAATTTGTTATGCAGACATAACTATGGTAGGTGCTTACAGTAAAGTATATATAAAGGGGTTTGTAAAAGGGGGGCGTGGCACATCCCATAGGCGTAGAAATTTTTACACATACAATTTGGCACATACAATAGGCATGGAATTTTTTATCAGCTTTAACTTCGGAACTATAAGTCCCACGAACTTGAAATTTAGTATGCAGATATATCAATGGTAGGTGCTTATATATAAAATTATGGAAAATTTTATCAGCTATAATTTCAAAACCATAAGTCAAATGAAGTTGAAATTTGGTACGCAAACGTAGCTATGGTAGGTGCTTATATTAGGGTATCTTAATATATATGTAAACTAGCAATTACCCGGCTTGCTTCGCTGCGCCTTAAATGTATTTTTGAGTTGTAACTCTCCCCCTAAGCTCTTATGGCCTCATTTACAAAATATTTTTAAAGAACTTTATGAAGTTAGATTTAAAAAAAATCGATCTATGAAGCATTTTTAATTTTTTTTTTGAGTTAATATATTTTCGAAGGTAATTAGAAAATATGTAAAGAACCGACTTTCTCTTGGAAATTTAATTTATAATCTTATAACTGGAGTCTACTATCGCACCCTTTCCTCACACGTGTATTGATTCAATATTCAAATAACGTATATTTATATAATTTGAAAAAATTTCCCTACTATACAAATATGTACAGCAATTTTAACTAATATTTTCAAATGTTGTGAGAGGGAGTAACAAAACAAAATTACTTTTAAGGCGCAGCGAAGCACGCCGGGTATTCGCTAGTGTCACATGGAATTAACTGAGCAAAGTACAATGAATAGCTGTTAAACAATGTTTCACGCACCGGCACCATCTACTTTAAATGAAACATACTTATTTTCGTGAGGGATCACACACCATATACTTTTCTATTCAAATTTTTTCCTGAATTTTCTTAGCTATAAACCTTCAACGAATGCAAAACCGTGGAAATCGGTTCGTGCGTTCTGGAGTTATAGCGTCAGGAAGGAAAACCCTACTTATTTTTATATTAATTTTTATATTAAAGAAGATTAAAGAACTGTCCGCATTACACAATTTTATTTTTCACAAAAACGGTATTCCACGTTTTGGTCTATATCTCGAGACCCTGGCCACCCAGCTATATGAAAAGTGCTCTATCTTAAAGCATTCATGAACAGCTT
>NW_023462702.1:0-17535 GCF_013731165.1 Rhagoletis pomonella
AATATTAGTTGCGTTCCCTAACTCGCAAGAAGTTGCAAGAATTTACAGGAATTTACCAGAAAGCGTTCCTGTACTCGGTCCTCTGGCTTCTTTTGCTTTTTGACAGTTTTACAGGTTTTAACCCAGAAAAGTTGGGGAACTCAACTATTACACACCCTTAACATATCGAAAATATTCCACCACAATACTGTCATTTCTGTAACTACCATTATTAACGTATCCCATATCCTTGCCGATTGCCAGCTTTTCCAATCCAATAGAACCAAATTCTTTGCAAACAAAAATCCGTTAACTTTGTTATCGACTCCAAATATAGATAATATAAGGAAAATAGTACCATTTTTAAAATCCACCCGGCATGTGTATAAAGGTAGCGAAACAACATCAAGCAAAAAATGTCGCATATACCCATGAATTTGCCTTTTTTTTGCCGTTAATTAGTTGTGGAAAAAATAATTTTGTCGCTCTGGTATTTTTTTTAGATATAAGGTGTTTTGCTAACTTTATATTAAGTTAGCGAAGCACCCCTCCAAACTCAAAGACAAACGACTAGGCTTTATGCCAAAATTTGCCGTTTTCTTTGCCGTTCTATGATGAGCTAGTTAATTAAAAAAAAAAATAAATAAAAATTTTGTTTTAATTTTTTTTTCAACCCCGGTTTCTTTATGTACCACTTTGAAATGTAAACAAACAATAATCACCTTGTTAAAATTCAAAAAATTAAGAAGCTTTCTTATCACAATCAAACGACAACGTCAAAAACAGTTTTAATGCACAAAACAATTAAAAAGGCAAATTATGCAATAAAAAAATTTATTATTTTTAATATTTTTAACCAAGTTTTAAACCGCTTTCCAAGTGCCTATTTTTTTTTTAATAAGGCTGTTTAAACAAAAAAAAAATTAAACGACAAAAAAAAACAGTTTTAGTGCACGAAACAAGCCAAACGGCAAATTATGTCACAAAAATATTTATTGTTTTTATTATTTTTAACCAATTTTTAAACCGCTTTTCAAGTACCATTTTTTTTAAATAAGGCTGTTTACACAAAAACAAATTTAACGACAAAATCACAAACAGTTTTAGTGCACAAAACAAGCCAAACGGCAAATTATACAACAAAAAAATTAATTGTTTTTATTATTTTTAACCAATTTTTAAACCGCTTTCCAAAATTATAAAATTGTTCTAATAAAGCAAATTTTATTCGTTTCTCTCTGTAGATTTTAAGTTTTGGCATAAATTAGCATTTCTAGTTTTAGTTCGTAATTATTCCTTACTTGGCGCCCCTTGTCCTTTACCCCGTCGTATATTATCGATATGGAGAGAACAAGTGAATCTAATTTTTTAGAGAAAATTTGAATTAAAAAGGTAGCAACAACTATGATTACAAAAAAAAAAAACAATTAAAGAAAAATAAAAAAAGGTTTAAACAGCCTTATTAAAAAAAAATAGGGACTTTTTTGATTGTGATAAGAAAGCTTCTTAATTTCTTGAATTTTAACCATGGTGATTATTGTTTGTTTACATTTCAAAGTGGTACATAAGGAAACCGGGTTTGCTTTTATATTATATTATTATCATTTTCTTCTAAAAATTATTGAACATTGAAAATTGCAAACAATTTTTTTTTTTTGTATTTAAAAAAAAAAAAATTATTTTTTTCAAAAGTAAACTAGCTCATCTTAGAACGGCAAAAAAACGGCAAATTTTGACATAAAGCCTAGTCGTTTGTCTTTGAGTTTGGAGGGGTGCTTCGCTAACTTTATATAAAGTTAGCAAAACACCTTATATCTAAAAAAATACCAGAACGGCAAAAAACGGCAAATTCATGGGTATATGCGACATTTTTTGCTTGATGTTGTTTCGCTAACTTTATACACATCCACCCGGCTGTACTATAAAATTTTATTTCTCTCTCCTTACATAAAGCTGTAATTAATATATGTATAAAAAAAAAATAATGAAAAATACTATAATTGTAACTTTATGTATTTCGCGAGCTGAAGGTCTCCGCTTTCATTGCTCCAATCATAACTACTGGCCCATAATTTTAATTAAAAGCTAGTCATGTATAATAATAATAATAATAATAATAATACAATAATACAATAGGTGCATTTTTTTTTGTAAGCGAGCAACAAAAGAACGCTCAACTCGGAAAAAATTTCCTTTTAGCTACTTAAGCAACCTTGTTGGAAGCTGGCACGAAAAATGTGATTAGTTTAACGGTATTTAGATACCAAAGCAAATTTAAATGAGTAATTGTGCTAGTCACTTACCTTCATATATTTCTCTATGGGTCCGGGCGAATACTTCACGACCCGGATGTCGACGATTGGGGTATCGCTCTGCATAGAGTCTTTGAGCAGCTCTGGCATTACAGCAAGCTTCACCGTAAATTAGGTGAATACCCGCATATTCATGCGACGTATACTGCGTGTTCTCTGTCATAGTATTAATAACACAATGTTCGAAGGGTCACTTTCACTAATTCCGGTAAGTAACATAAAATAATGTCAGAAGCAAGTAATTATGTACCTTTGTACTATTTAGCATGTCATTTGAAGGCAACAAGAGCAAATTCAATTTAAATCTATTAAATACATTCTAGCGTGTCTCAGTCCTTTTCCCACAAAAGCGGCTATAACTTTTTTTTCTGTTCAAAGCAGTAAGTGTGGCACCTTTCTGAAATCTTTATTAAATGAGCAATTTTTTTATGTAATGTAAAGTTATAGCTCAGTACATTTTTTTTTCACCCGAGATAGTCAAAGTTGGGGAAGAAAATATCAAAAAGTTAAAAATCCAGAAATAGTCCTAATTTTGTGATGGTTCCTTAATATATTTTAACTACATTGCATTTGAGTATGGAGAGGCAACTATCTGGAAGTATTTTACATACAAAATTTACTAAGTATTGCCCGGTTTGTAGTTGCAGTTAAAGAAAACACATGAAAACACACGATTTTTTTTAAATTCGAAAAAATGTAAATATTTCAAAAACGGTGACACTTTTACCTGAAAATTTTTTGTTTATCAGGGAGCTCACCCCCCACCTACCTTCCCCTAAAGTTTGGCACGTTACTTCTGGGACAACCTGTATATATATACTTATTTAAAATATAAGTCACGTATACATATATAAACAAACATTTCCCTCTCCACTTTCCCATTAACAAATCACATTAGAGCAGTTTTTTCACTTAACAACACTATCCTCAGGTCGCGTATTTTTTAACCGATCTGGCTAAACTCGGATAAATAACCGAATTTGTGTTGTTGCTTTGCGTGTATTTCGTCATTAAAGCGAGTTATCTTTCCTAGCTCGGTTGCAAAAGAATGTACCTAATAGTGAAATATACCTTATTCATTCATTTTCTATGTTTTCGTTTTGTTATAACATTAATTATTGGGGATTTTTATAGTTTGGGAAAATAATTTTCTCCGAACCGGTTCATTTTCAAAATTCGGACGCTGTTGTAAATAAAACTTTTGGAAAGTACGAAAACTCTTAATTATATGATTGATGTTTTTATATACATATGTTTTAAACCAGCTGAAAACAAAATGTTTTAAAACGTGTTTTAAATATAGATGATTCTTTTCCATTGTTTTAAACTAGGTTTTAAATATTGGTTTTACCAAAGAACGTAAATCTATAAGAGGAGACAACACGTTATAATTGTAGCGAGTGTGAACATCAGGAGCATGACTTCTCTTTTCATCTAATCCCTAAACGTATTTGGGCAAAAGGGAAAGCACGCTCCTGATGTTCCCACTCGTTACTATTATAACGTGTCGTCTCTTCTTATAGATATACGTTCTTTGTTTTTACACAAATGTTTTAAACATTGCAAACCCTGGGTACAATATAGCAATCTTCCTTTGAAAATTTTGAACAAATTAGTTTTCGTGGTTGGGATAAAGAAAAATATTTGGGTATTCAGACAATTGGGATACGATCAGTGTTGCCAGGTCTTCGGCATGAGAAAACGTCCCTCTTGGTCTGAAAAAACGTCATTTCCTACCCAAAAATTTCTTTTTCAAATGCATGCACACAGAATTGTTCTTATTAAACTTTTATTGTACATAAAGGTACGTAGGTATATTAAAATGTCGTTTCGACAGAGCACATGTAAAAATTCATTGTAAACTGGTTTGAGATCGTTAATATAAAAATCATTTTATACATAGGCAAATACATTTTGTTTAAACATTTTTAAGAAAATTTTTAAATTTAAGTATATAAATACATATGAAAATATATATGAATATGTACATAAATTCATATATACTGCTTAGAAATAATTTTATGAATACATTTCAAAAAACTCAATTAAACGCTTAGGCCGGCGAAGGCCGTTATAAAACCACTTGCATATTATTCTTTACACCTTCGCAAATGCAGAGGGTAAGTTCGATAACCAAGTCTAACCAATTGGCTTAGATGTTTACATTTTAGTGACAGTATGTCAAATCTCAAAATTGAAAAGTAATTACTTACAGGAATGTATCTGAATATAAATATAAGATCAGTGGCGGATCCACGGGAAGATGGGGGGGGCGGCAGGGGTTGTGTGTTAAAACAGAAAAATACTTGGAGTTATAAAAACTTTGGTTATGTAAGAGTTAAAAAAAATAGTAACACGCGAATTTTCTGCTTTCCGAAATTAAAAAATTATACAACAGGCATGCAAATCTTTAAGCGCTGTTATACATTTTTTTCTGAAATTTATTTGTGTTTCTTGCTGTGATCTTAAATTTTAGTCATGGTCAAGAAAATCTTAAGAAGTGAGTTGTTTGACATTTGGAGAAGTGTTGCTGAAACTTCTAAAAGACAACAAGGTGTCCGTGATTATGTGATTAGTAAATTGAAAGAAATATCTAATGAAAATGCTCGTTCCGAAGTAAATAAGGTAAATTAAGTAAATGACTTTAGATTCGTAATCAGCAACCCAGAAAACCCCCAGATACCCAGTTACATAGAAATCTACCGATTTTTTTTTTAATTTTCGTTCGCCATATTGGATCCGCCATTTCCAATTTTTGTTAAATGACTTTAGATATGAAGTCAGCGACCCAGAAAACCACCAGATACCCAGTTTCATAGAAATGTACCGATTTTTTTTTTTAATTTTCGTCAGCCATATTGGATCCGCCATTTTTAATTTTTGATAAGTGACTTCAGATTCGTAATCAGCGACCCAAAAATCCCCTAGGTAAGAAGTGGTGTAAAGATCCATCAACGAGTATTTGTTTAAATAGTTTCGTCCAGCTAGATTTGCGATCCGAACCACTGTGCGCTGTGGCTTTTGTTCTGCAACAACTCATTCCAACTGCTCTTGTAGACATTTGGTTAGGTGGTCGGTTGTCGAAAATGCTAAATTACGCTCTGTTAAGAAGGAACATAGCAATATTTCAGCCTTTTTTTGCATTCATTAAACTTTCAATGAAGTCTTGAAAAAAGTCGCCTACTTTTTTCTGACTTACTATGCTGCTACAGCTTTTTTGCTGCTTTTACAAGCGTGCATGTTGCACTAGATCAGCGCTTCCTGATTTGGCTTTTAATGTGAAATTGCAAACATTGCAATAAGCCTCGTAACCTCAAGAGTTTACACAAGCAGCCTTTGAACGCGGGATCCTTAATCCAAGAATAAAAAAAATGCACGTACGCTTGGTTCGCATCATATTCATGTCATCTGTGTCCAAAGAATAAATAACTTTTGAACCAGCTGCTGCAAAAAACAAAACTTGTAAGGATTTATTAAGAAAATAATTCAAAATCAGTTCTACTTACAAGATTTAGTAACAGATTGCCGAAAGTGTGAGCGTAAGTACTTACTCTACAAGCAAATAGTACGCTAATCAATGAATATATTTTTCATAGAGAAAAATTACTGGGCAGGTAAAAAACGTAATTTTTTACACAAAAAACGTCCAAACGTCAACAGGATAAAAAAACGTCCAAACGACGTTAAAAACGTCAACCTGGCAACGCTGGATACGATTTGCAGCAAATTTCGGAAAATACCCCATCGTATCTTGTTAAAGAATGAACTATAAAAAACTAACCAACATTAAATAACAACAAAAATAATATTTTAAAACTTGTCAAAATTTGATGCGGTTATATTTTTTTCGTCTGCTGTACATAAGTTGACCATGCTATGATAGTAGCACAATGCCACTAATATTTAACTTACAAACAAAATACTGGCAGGAATTTCAAAATTGAAACCCTATTTGTGTGAAATATTTTATTTTTATCAGTATTTTTCTTTTAATCAATCTACATATGTTGAAATAAAAGTGAAAATAAAAAAATATTTTGTTGGGAAGTTAGTTTAAAATCGCAAGTTAAATAAAAGCTTGTAAAAAAGAGTAAATTCAGCAATCATAAATTGCACTAGAACAAAGTAATATTGTTTGGTTTGGGCCGCAACTCAAATCAACCGATTGGTCGTATTCGCGGAATTGTACGTGCAGACAACGTCAAAAAGGAACATGACTTTGTTTTTGTGGAAAACAATGCCATGAAAGTTGTGCGATAATTGGTTTTGACTTTATAAAAAATTTTGATGGCAGTTATACTTTTTTTGGATAAAAATGATGAAGATAAACAAACTGAATTAAACGTTTATAATATCGACAAGTCAGAAATGGATGTTGACCCAAGATTTAGGCGCGAAATTGAACGTTTAATACAAGAATACAAACCAGTTGGTGACGTGAAAAAATCGGCGGTTGTAATGGACATCGTACCCAGTCCAAATATGAAGCCGTTTCGGCATGCTCCAGCTCGATTGCCCATACCGGAAGAGTTAGCTGCTTTACTGCAAATAGCAGAGTGGTTGCAAAACGGAATAATTCGTAGATCTCATTAAGAAGTTGCCAGTAGGGTGGTAATGGTAAAGAAGAAAAGTGGCAATTACAGAATATATGTAGACTTTAGGAAATTAAACGCAATGGTTTTAAAGGACTGTTTCCCAGTCCCAAAAGTGGAAGGCATGTTACTAAAGTTAAATAAGGCAAAGTGGTCTGTCACAATGGACTTAGAAAATGTATTTTTTCATATCCCTTTTGAAGAAAGGAGCAAAAAATATACTGATTTCGTAACGAAACAAGGTTTATACGAATTTAATCGCGTACCTTTTGGTTTTCTCAACTCGCCTGCTAATTTTGTAAGGTATGTAAACTATACTTTTCAAAATTTTATTAATGACGACGTACTGGAGCTGTATATCGACGATATTCGGCCCTATTGCGAATTTCACATGAACAATTATTCCCAAAAATTATAAAGCAAAACAAAAACAATGTTTCTTTTTGTTTTGCAGGTTAAATTATGGGAACGATTTATAGGGCTGATGGCGATAGGGCTGATTGTAATTTAGGAGAAACACCAGGGGAATGTCTCAAAAAGCTGCGGATGGTATTTAAAGTTGCGAAGGAATTCAAATTAAAATTTAAATGGCAAAAATGAAAATTGTTGAACACTAAGATCGGCTTATTGGGTCATTTAATTGAGAATGGCAAAATTGACCAGAAGAAAAAATTAGAGCGGTCGAGAAGTTCCCAAACCCGAAAAACCTTAAAGGCGTCCAATCATTTCTGGGTCTAACGCAGAGGTTCCCAAATCTTTTATTCTCGTGGACCCCTTTCAAAACTTTACTGGTTTCGGTGGACCCCCTGCTGCTACATTTCTAACATATTCCCAAAGCTCGTGAAAAAATGTGAAGATTGGATCCAAAGATGTAAATTTACATCGCGGGTGAGTTCCAAAACTGAAATCGGAGTGGCAAAGATAAAGATAAAATATTTTCTTGTGTTCTATCTATTAAAATAATGTCATGTGTGTGACGCTTGCAAGTTTTAAGAAACAGAGCTCTGAAGAGTTATATCTTTAAGAGCACTCCGAGCGCTAGCGTAATTTACTTTGTCTTCACGATAAACTCCTCGTATGTTCGGAACACTAATGAATTTGCATTTGGCGTATTTATAAAATAATTTTTTATTTTATCACTCCGAGTTTTGAAGCGAAAAATACGTATTTATCACACATTTTTTAAACACAAAACTTTAAACAACAAAACCGCATAGCTTTTTACGCCAAACTTTAAATTCAGAAACTGACAATAGAAAAAAACCGAATCTAGAAAAATCTATGACAAACAACCAAGCCAAGCAAGAAGCACAAAAAGTGTTCCACCGTCTCATCCTCTGCAAGGCAGGATGGGCAAATGGAGTTGTCATTTACGTTTAACACAGTCAGGTGTTTGTGCCACCTGAAGTGACCATTCAGCAGTTCTAGAAGTTGTCTGCAGTCCCATCTGCTCAATGAGGGCAAAACACTAGACAGAACTTCTGAGATTGAAGGCAACATGAGTTTTATCCACCCGCATTCCCTCGATGCCCCCAGTCATTTCTGAGTGAAGTATTCACCCAGTTTCTGATGGTGGCTTCGATGGCCGAAGTGGGGAATGTTATAACTGGTTGCGTATCGAGGAAGTGGTCTAAGCCAACTGTAGCCTAATGGTCAGATGTCTCCTTACCAGATACTCCCTGGTGACCAGGCACCCAGAGTAAAGCAAGCTCGTTATGTTTACCAACATAATTTTTCGAGACTTGCATTGCCGAACTAGTTTGGAATTACTTAGATAGAGGGCTAGCCAATGCCTTGAGTGCAGCTTGGCTGTCACTCCAGACACGTAAACTCTTTCCCCTCCACCTATTTTCCACAACTTTGAGGATTACAAATACCTCGGCCTGGAAGACCGAAAAATATTCCCCAAGAGAAAGTGAAGCTTATCCCTACTAATTTCGAAGAACAGCTCAGTTCCTGACCCACAATCAGTTTTGGAGCCTTCAGTAAAGTTTCGAACATGTGTAAGTCCAGGCTCAGTGCTGGAATTAAAACGGCATTCAGTCACAGGGAACTCAATGTTATAGAATCTCTTCAACAAAGGTATCCTGTAGCATTGGAAATACGCAAGTGCTCAAATCTCTGCCACCAGCAATTTCCGCCTCGCCCCACTCAGTGTTATACCAACATCCGTTTATTTTTAGTGTGCAGGTGGCCTTTAAGGCTTCCCCAAGTATGAAGACGCAGCAGTGCGTAAAGAGCACTATACACCACTCAAATAAATTATTGTTAAATAATGAAGCTATCAAGCAACCATTTTGGTCTTTTACTATCGAAACCAGATAAATTTTCGTGGACCCCCATATATTTTGCATGCCAACGTAGACCCCCTGCGGGTCTGCCGTGGACCCCTGGGGGTCCACCTGGACCACTGGTCTAACGGGACACTTTCGAAAGTTTGTATCTGGATACGCACAAATAGCAGCGCCGTTGACGAACTTACTAAAAAAGAATGCTGTTTTCAAAATCGGAGAAGCCGAAAAGTGTGCTATCGAGAAATTGAAATCTGCGCTTACCAAAGGACCTGTATTACATTTGTATAACCGGTAGGCTGAGCTACATATAGATGCATCAAAGGAAGGCTCTGGTGCGACGCTCTTTCACAAACAGGGGAATAAATTGCATCCAGTGTTTTTTTGGAGCAAGAAAGCTTCGCCATCCGAGACACAGCAACATATTTATATGTTAGAGGTCGAAGCAGCGTACTTGGCACTAAAGAAATTTTGGCAATAATTATTAGGCTTACAATTTAAATTAGTAACAGATGGCTCAGCGTTTAAACATATAATGACCAAAAAAGATTTACCAAGATCAGTAGCTCAATGGGTGATGTATACTCAAGAATTTACATTTACACACTGAAAATAAAATGTCATAAAAATACTACGAAAAACTTTCGTAGTCTAGGTTTTTGTACAATGTACGAAACTTTCGTTCATAATACGAACACATTTTTCACAACGAAACAAGATTTTACGAACCATTCGTAAATATGACGAAAGTACTTTCGTAAAGCCTTTTTTCAGTACAATTTACGAAATCTTACGTTTATTTTACTAAATACATTCGTAAATTACTGAACAAATCTCTGTACGAATAATTTTGTATATTGTACGAAGGCATTGGTATATTTACGTATGGTATTAAAATTTACGAAATCTTCAATTCTGTATTCGTAAAATCTACTTAATACTTTCGTACATAGAACAAATGTATAAACATTTTTTTTAATTCGTACAACAGACGAATATTTTCGTACAATATACTAAATTTCCGTCAGTTTAATATTTCATCATATTTTTATGTACCGCGTCTCATTGCGAAACTACTGGTTGGCTACTGTGAGACGTATAATATAATTTTAAAAGTTTTAAGAAGCTTTTGCTGGATAAAAATACAATATAAAATTAAATGCTAAAGCTGTGGATAAATGCTTTTAAGCATACAATGTTTTTAACATCGCCCACGCTGAGCTCTGCAATGTGGGACTTCATAAATAGGCAATTTCATCAGTTAGTTATCAACGGCAAGCCCAAGCCGGGAACAGACGCACTACTTAATGAAATTTTAAATAAGTACATGAAATACAGACGCCTTATAATTTTCCTTTAATTTATAGTCGAGAAAGGAAACAAACATCGAAGAAGCTGCGAATCTGCCAAGTACCTCCACATAAAAACATTGCAAAACATTTTGTTAAAGAAAAACGCTTGAAATTAGAAATAAAAACGAAATAAAAGTGTTGTGTTATAGTTCGTCTTATGTTTTTTACAGTGTGGTGAATGAAAGCAATCGGAAGTTCTACTTAATAACCGAAGATTTTAGGAAAATAATTTCGTTAAATATATGAACTATTTTGTGCATTTTACAAAAATTTCGTAAAAAAAATAAAGAAATAGTACGAAATTCTTTAGTAAGTAGTACGAAATTTGTTCGTAAATAGTACGAATACGTTCGTAAAATGTACTAAGATCTGATGTCTAATATTTTCGTAGTATGTACGAAAACGTTTTTGTACAATCAACGAAAACTTTCGTGGCTCAAAATGACGAAAACTTTCGTAAAATGTACGCGAGTTTTCGTTATATTTACGCAGATTTTATTTTCAGTGCAGTTGAGCATCGTTCAGCAGTACGCATGAAGCATGTGGACACCTTAAGCCGCTATCCAGTTGATGTGTTGATCATTTCGTTGGAGTTAACTAACGTGCAGATTCCGTAAGGCACAACAGGAAGACGAATCTTCGCGCGGTAACGGTTGCATTACAGTCTGGCTCGTATGAACGTTTCAAGATGAAAGATCTGGATATGGATCTGGAAATCATTAGAAGTGCTCATTGGAAAAGCCGAAAAGTATGCTATTGAGCAATTTAAATCAGCACTTACTAAAGAACCTGTATTACGTTTGTATGACCGGCAAGCTGCAGAAAACGGCACATGTTATCGAACAACAATTTTATATACAGTATATTTTGCTTTGCTGCCTTTGTGCTTAAGTGCACATTTAAGATACCTACCCCAAAATGCCCATCAGCGGCATTATTTTTAACATTTATAAGGAAACTGCTCCGATACTTGCATTCAACATACCTGCACATTAGCGATACCTACCTTAAAAATTTGCAGCTATTATCAATTATCAAAGAAAGTATTACGTTTACCTGCCTTGGCTCTACACTTACCCTAATTTTACAAGCTATTATTTATTTTGCTTATCTCGCAGAACAACGAAAACGGCAATTATTTTATGTAGTTATATAGATAATTAGATACCATTTGGAAAAAATTTCTCTTGCAGTAATTTCTACGTAGTAAGTGCTCCTCCATTATTTGGTTTCATAGGGATTCGGATACCTTCCTCATTGAAGTAGTAAGGAAAATTCGCTTAAGGGCTTTTTTCGGTTAAGCGCACAAGTTTTTCGTGCAAA
The DNA here is from genome assembly GCF_013731165.1 of Rhagoletis pomonella. NCBI lineage: Eukaryota > Metazoa > Arthropoda > Insecta > Diptera > Tephritidae > Rhagoletis > Rhagoletis pomonella. The sequence goes on from NW_023462702.1 coordinate 11,850, forward strand.
GAAGGATGGGCAGCTAAGCAAAATATACCGTACCTATGTTTTTTCTGAGTTACGCTTTTTTGGAAATGTTCAGTGCCCCGAATTATGCAAAAAAACTCCTTTAAAAAAGTAAATTTCATTTCGTAAAATAGTGTTTTTATACGAATAGTATTTAGTTCCTTTAAACGATGTATCTCAATGTGCATACATCATGAAAATTTTGTACAAAATTCCTTAGGCGCCGAGCGCCGCCGCCGCCGCGCCGATATTTTCGTAACTCGGCGGCGGCGGCGTGGCTCGGCGGCGTATACCTCTAGTACATACATACCTATGTAACGAATATTTACAGATTTTTACAGCCTATAAGGAATTTGTCTTTGTTTTTTTGATGCAATTATTTTTTCGGAGTTTAAAATATTTAATTATTTAGCTGCTACAATACCTACCTAAAAGAACAGGTGGTCTTAGGAAATAGATGACAGTTATATTGCTTGGCATACGCGCCAACAAACCCACCTTTTGTAGTAATATAATAGCAAACAAAATGAAGATAAATATATGAAACCAATCACTTGATGTCTGGGGTTTATGTGGTATCTTTAAATGGCATTGATATGTGCGTGCTATGCGTCTTCATTTCAGTTTTAAAAATCTTTATCAAAGAAACGGATGCGGTTTAGGTTTTCAAATATTGTATGCCGTTCAAAAAAACTTAGCACAGCGAAATTTAAGAAGGACACATAAAACAAATGCAAACTGATTTCCTGAAACCGTTGTACGCCCATTGACCAACCTAGCAGCATTTATGTATAAACGCAAACACATACATATGAATATTAACATATGCACATACATGCAATGTTTATACTATGGATGCGTATCGTATGCAGAATTGGGTGTAGTCGCTTTAGTGACAAATATTGCAATGTCATATTGACATGTGTGAAGTATGGCGTGTGGAATTCAAAACCACAGATTTGCGCATCGAAATGTGCATAAAATCGTTGCATCTGTACACATACGTACATACATATGCAATCGTACAAAATATAGATACTTTTAAGTACGTACAAATGCTTCAATAAACTTACATGCATAGATATACTATCCTTTTGGAATTAAAACAGTTGCACGATTAAATACTCAGATTAAGAGACTTGAAGTCTAACAATGAGGCAAATTGTAATTAATTTTTCGTTACAAAAATTTTCAGCAAAAAATTTACTAAATTTAATAACATTAAGCGGAATAAAGACACATATAAATACATACATATGTACATAAGTACATTTATTCTTACATACATATACATATATGCCTATCAACCCTTGATTATGAATTCCTCGGAATGGAAGCATTCTGTGGGTCCTAACCAGTGATCGGACTTAATAAAAATTCTGTGTGGTAGATTCTGGAAAAAAATGTGGAAAATTGGGAAAAAATGTGGTAGATCTCAGGTTTTGGATCAAACTCTTTACAAAAATTAAAAAAATTGCAAGGTTTCACCTTAACTGAACACTTTTTAATTCGAATCTCTAGAAACAACTTTTAAGTTGGGTTTTGCCAATTTTGACAATCCTCAAGTAAAAGTTGCGATCCCGTACGAGTACGGAGTAGTCAGAATCAGTCAGAATTTACTGGAAATCGATCCCGTACTCGGTTCTCTGACTAATGAGAGGACAAAAGAGATAGTAAATAAGGTCCTCTCTCTGTCCACAAGTTACCAGTTTTAGTCCGAAGATTTTTTGCTGGCATGTTCTGCTAAATGTGTGAAACGATCAGCTGTAGTGTGTTTGGCAACCAAATTGTAAACAAAAGAAAAGTGCACTCTGCTAATGCATGTTGAAGAGTATTTAATTACTTGTTTAAGTGGATTCTAATCAATTTGGTTATTTATATGTGTAAGCTGAGTGTGTTTTACGTATAAAATAAGAAAAAATTTACAATCAAAATTTGGAGGTTTTTATTTTTTGACCGTTTGTCCGTTGACTAGTTTTAGTCCGAGGAATGCGGGATTGCACGTAAAAGTAAACAACGCGTTGAAAACTTTAAATGCTAATACTTTCACAAAAGTCGCAGATTTTTTACATTTTCTTAATTAGTTCTTTTTATAAATCATATATTTTGCAATTTAATACAATAAAGTCACGTTTCCCGACGAAAAATTTAATATTGAGAAATTGAGAAAATTCACTGTTTGACAGTTTCTTTTCACCTCCCATTCGACTTTGTTTACTTTTACTTGAGAAATCTCGTCGCCGCCGGGAATGCGAAATCTTGTATAAGTACTATCATTCTTGTTATTAGGGAAACGAATTTCGATACAATATGATACAATATCGATATTTTTGCCATTCGATACCGATACTTTTTACTCGAATGTTTTCAAACGATATTTTTTGGAATCGAGTACCAGAACCCTGGTATCGTATCGAATCGTAAATGTACATTACAAAGTTGATGTGAATAATGATACATTTGTATGACAAAGTATTAAAAAATAAAGTTAAAACGTCAAAACTCTGGGAAATGTCTTGAAGAATGGTGTAATAGTTTAAATATTTAAACTAAATTTTCCAAATTCCAAAATGTAAAAATTTTTCCTTACTATAATTTCTATTGAAAGTTTTGTTCTTAATAATGTTTTCAAACATTCCATTTCTTGCAAATCTATGTCGTACTATAACCTTACTTACTTTGGAATTTATATGTAAAGCAATATGGCTATATTTTGCGCTTTAAAGTGTAGAAATGTGTACTATCTTAGGTTGGTATGTGGCGCGCCTTCAGTGATGTACTTAATGAAGTGCAAAGTGTTAGTTCTTTAATAGAAAATGACACCAATATTCAGATTTAATTTTTTGAATTTTGTATCGATATTTGGAATATCGGGTCTTTTTGTTACGATATTAATGGGTACCCCATATTTTTACAGCGATACTTTAAATGAGTACTATATCGATACTTGCGGCTCGATATCGTGTCCCTACTTGTTACCACATAGTGTTTAGTATTAGGCAATTTTTGCTCTTAAAATTAAAAAAATAAAGAAAATCATGTGGAGCTAAATTATAACTACTCAAAAATGCGCATATGTGGTAGATTTCAGACCTTGTGTGGTAGATGTGGCGGATGCTCCAAAAAGTGGAAGATCTACCACAATGTGGTAGAAGTCCGATCACTGGTCCGGACGCCACTGCATACACAGGAAATGTGTATGAATGTGTGAACAATCACTGCTCAAATAGTGATATTCCCGCTGTCATATAAGCAGGTGCAAAATTCAGAAAACAACTGCATTTTCACCGAATTTTCGCCAAAATTGAATGAATCCTTTTCAAAGACAACACAATTATAACATTTTAAAAGCATTGTGTTTACCAAAATATATTTATCAATCCACAAATTTCGCAAGATGTTTAATTTTCACTTTGCTTTTGTTCAAACCCTTGAAAAATTTGATACATTGGATTGTAGGTGCAGCTCTTTCTCTGACTTTCAGCTGCCTGCCTTTTATGCGATTGAAAGTTCCAGTATAATGCTCGTACTACATACATATGTATGTATGTATGTATGAACATACATAGATATATGCATATATATGTACATATGTATGCACATGCTGCATATCACACTTTCTGTTAACAGAGCAATTCCGGCTAAGATAGTTTGAAGTATTTTGTAAGACAATTGCTTCTTGCCAACCTTCATAGTGAAAAGCTCCTTTGACAGAAAGCACTTCTACATCATTTTGATGGGCTCCAACAGTCTCAATGACCGAGAGAGAACTTGACGTCACACAATACTTTTGTTTAGATTCATGTTGCTAACTTAGTGTTTTTCGCACCAAATTAGTGGGTATTCAAAACGCGAAAATCTTTGAGTAGTGCTTAATGCTTTTGTTAGTTTAAAGACACCAAATTTGAAAACCTTAAAAAATTTAAGCGAAATTTATAGCAATAGTAAGTGTGGTAAGCAACTGTTTCCAAAATTTAAACAAAATCGTGGCTCAGTGACAATCATAAGCGACAACAAAATATGTGGCAGCACCTTCAATCATGCCTAATGACACCAACTATTTTATAGCTCAAAGAAGTACAGAAACTGAAAACCAAAAATAGTATGAAAGTAATGAGAAAATGGTAAAAGCAGAATATCCAAGAACGGGCACAGGGAACCAATTCAACAAATACATTTTATTAGTTAAAAATCTATACTATTTATTATTCTAAGGCATGACGCTTATTTCTAGCGATCTACTAATTGTACAGAGACCAGTCATAAAACAAATTAAAGTGCTCGATCTGAAACTTTGCACGAATATTTCAGATTTAAAAATAATTAAACTACTTTGAAATATTTGCATGGAAAATGTTTTAAAGTTTTACATTGAACAAAGCATTGCCACGTTCATTTCAATAGACAGCAACTGCGGAACGCTCTGAATATGGAGAAAAAAGGACGCCCACAGCAACACCTTAAAAAGAGCGTTTTCGAAACACTCCGAATATGGAGTGAAAAGGGACTCCCACGCAGTGTTGCCAGTTTGCGGTATTTCGCCCTTTTTTTGGGACTGTATGACTAAAAAGGGCGAATGGGATTCTCTGTCAAAAAACGGGATTCTTTGCATACCATACCGAGCAAGAAAATTTAGTAATTGATAAATAAGAAAGGCCGCTCTCTGTGGTAAATTAACGCCGTTCATATGAACCCTATCAGCGGAACTGCATTCACTTTAAATGAATTGTTATAGCAAGTTTGAGTTATACAGAAAGTAATTTGGGAAAAATAAAGTTATTTGAAAACATTAGAAAAAATTCCGGTTTTTTCAAATGTTTTGAGTCTCTAGATTCTGAAAAGTATTTTAGTGATTGTATTCTTTGATAATGCAAATAGTAAAATTTGCTATTGGCATACGTTTGGGAGGTAGTCGTTAATAAATAGCTCAATGGTTCCTGACATCAAATCGAAAAAAGAGAAATAGATTAATCGAAAAAGCATTAAATATGTGTTGTAAAATCTAACTTACTTAATAAACAACCTAATTGTGCGACTTAGGGCCAGTTTTTCAGTGCACGACTGTGGTTTAAACATAGTTTAAACGCCTGAGCTGACTGGTTTAAACTAAGATTAGCCAATGAAATATCAGCCAACTGATCAAACGCAACGATTTAAACGCGAAAACGACTGACAAGGCTGTTTGTGTAAATTATTTTTGTCTTTAGAAATATTAAAATTGAGGAAATAAAATATGTAGATATATTAAGGCGGGTCACTTTTATGGGAGATTTTTTCGACTATACGTGTATTGCGGTGGACTGAAATAAGGCCCGCGGAAATAACGCCCATGGGCTTTATTTCCTAAAAAAAGAAATTAAGCCCGCGGGCGTTATTGCCTTTTCGAAAAAGAAATCAAGCCCGTGGGCTTTATTACTTTTTGCCCGTGGGCATTATTTCCCTTTCGATATGGCAATAACGCCCGCGGGCTTCTTTTCCTAAAAAATGAAATAAAGCCCGCGGGCGTTATTTCATCTTTATTGTGGCTCTTGTCTCCATTTTAGAATATGTAAATCCAAAAACCCTCTTCTAAATAAAAACTAACTAATATATTATTAAACTAAATATTAAAGGAAAACAAATATTTAGTTTATTATACGAAGAAATTGAAATTAAAAAGATAAATAAATACTTTCGTCGGTTGTCGCAT